>NW_025279338.1:0-1235 GCF_018294505.1 Triticum aestivum
GTTTCGTGGAATATTACTCACTATTTTGGGGTCTCAGAGTGATTTGCATAGTTGTTGAACCGCAAGGTGCGCTTACATGTCGGTCATAAACACAAGCCGTTTTGGTCGATTCTGGCCTGTTTCGTGGACTATTACTCACTGTTTTGGGGTCTCAGAGTGATTTGCATAGTTGTTGAACCGCAAGGTGCGCTTACGTGTCGGTCATAAACACAAGCCGTTTTGGACGATTCTGCCCCGTTTCGTGGACTATTACTCACTATTTTGGGGTCACGGAGTGATTTCCACGATTGACGCACCCCAAGGTGCGCTTACGTGTCGGTCATAAACACAAGCCGTTTTGGCCGATTCTGCCCCGTTTCGTGGACTATTACTCACTATTTTGGGGTCACGGAGTGATTTCCACGATTGACGCACCCCAAGGTGCGCTTACGTGTCGGTCATCAACACTCGCAGTTTTGGCCGATTCTGGCCCGTTTCGTAGACTATTACTCACTGTTTTGGGGTCTCGAACTGATTTCCACGATTGACGAACCACATGGTGCGGTTACGTGTCGGTCATCAACACTCATAGTTTTGGCCTATTCTGGCCCGTTTCTTGGACTATTACTCCCCGTTTTGGGGTCCCGATGCGATTTGCATAGTTGTTGAACCCCAAGGTGCGCTTACTTGTCTGTCATCAACGCTCGTAGTTTTGGCCGATTCTGGCCCATTTCGTGTACTATTACTCACTATTTTGGGGGTCTCAGAGTGATTTGCATAGTTGTTGAACCCCAAGGTGCACTTACATGTCGGTCATAAACACAAGCCGTTTTGGTCGATTCTGGCCCGTTTCGTGGACTATTACTCACTGTTTTGGGGTCTCGGAGTGATTTGCATAGTTGTTGAACCCCAAGGTGTGCTTACGTGTCGGTCATAAACACAAGCCATTTTGTCCGATTCTGCCCCGTTTCGTGGACTATTACTCACTGTTTTGGGGTCACCGAGTGATTTCCACGATTGACGCACCCGTAGGTGCGCTTACGTGTCGGTCATCAACACTCGCAGTTTTGGCTGATTCTGGCCCGTTTCGTGGACTATTACTCACTGTTTTGGGGTCTCGGACTGATTTGCACGATTGACGAACCCCAAGGTGCGGTTACGTGTCGGTCATCAACATTCACAGTTTTGGCCTATTCTGGCCCATTTCGTGGACTATTGCTCCCCGTTTTGGGGTCCCGATGTGATTTGCATAGTTG
>NW_025279339.1:0-1235 GCF_018294505.1 Triticum aestivum
GACCCCGCTCGACTTCTTATTCACCCTAGCTCTCTGTCCAGGAGTTGCAAGTAGTTTCTGGTGTTTGTAGCCTACTGGAGGCCGTGGACAGCGCTGACCGTAGGGGTGGGCTGTGATGCGGTAGGTACGTGGCACGGTGTACCGAATACCCGTTAGGTATCTCGGGAACCCTGTTCACATCGTTCGGGGCCGTATGGGAAACCTCGGCCGGACTCCCTGCGGATGGAACCTGAATAGGCGATAAACCTGGACTAGAGGCTTAAGTGTTTAGGTAGGTCGTGGTCTACACCCACATCGGCTTTCGCTTGAAGTCTGCCGAGCACATGTCGTGTGCAGACGCTAAGTGGTGGAAACATGTATGAAGAAGTACACCCCTGCAGGGTTAACATGATCTATTCGAATAGCCGCGTCCGCGGTAAAGGACTACTTGGTTGCCTATACAGTTCATAGACAAGTAAATGGAAACTACTAAAAGCCTCGAGATAAGTGTGAGTGCCGAGGATGGCTCTTCTGTAGGAAGACGGAGGTGGATCCTCGGTAGTGTATTGAAGTGGTGAATAGTGGACTCGTGTGCGCAAAACCATTTCAAGTTGGAGTATCGTAGGATAGCCTAGCCAAGAGTCAAAGCTGGCTTGCTGCAATAACTCCACCAACCCTTCTTGATACTATGCATGTATGTAGGATCTGATGTAAGTCTTGCTGAGTACCTTTGTACTCATGTTGCTATAATCTACATTTTATAGAAGACGCTGCAACCCCTTCTGATGGGTTCTATGTAGACGTTGACATCAACGAGTAGGCTAAAGACCCAGGTGGTGACCCTGAGCTTGTGAAGGACCACGTAGTATAGCTAGGCTTTCCAAGCCTCTTTTATTTTACTAGTTGTCTGTACTCAGACAAGTTACTTCCGCTGCTGGCTTGTATGACTGTATGACTTGTATGTTGGGTCGTAAGACCCGTACCTTTGTGTATGATATGTATGGCTCCCTGAGCCTTAAATAAAGTACTTGTGTCGTAGAGTCATGTTGTGATGCTTCGTTGTATTTGCACATATCGAGCATATTGTGTGTATGATTGAAATGCTTGGTATGTGTGGGATCTGACTATCTAGTTGTTTATCTTTAGTAGCCTCTCTTACCGGGAAATGTCTCCTAGTGTTACCGCTGAGCCATGGTAGCTTGCTACTGCTCTGGAACACTTAGGCTGGCCGGCATGTGTCCTTCTTCGTTCCTGTG
>NW_025279340.1:0-1235 GCF_018294505.1 Triticum aestivum
TATGTACTCATTGAAAAACTTATCAAGCGTCTTCATCTATCTCTATAGATCTTGATGCTCAATATGTAAGCAGCTTCACCGAGGTCTATCTTTGAAAAACTCCTTTCAAACACTCCTTTATGCTTTGCAGAATAATTCTACATTATTTCCGATCAACAATATGTCATTCACATATACTTATCAGAAATGTTGTAGTGCTCCCACTCACTTTCTTGTAAATACAGGCTTCACCGCAAGTCTGTATACAACTATATGCTTTGATCAACTTATCAAAGCGTATATTCCAACTCCGAGATGCTTGCACCAGTCCATTGATGGATCGCTGGAGCTTGCATATTTTGTTAGCACCTTTAGGATTGACAAAACCTTCTGGTTGTATCATATACAACTCTTCTTTAATAAATCCATCAAGGAATGCAGTTTTGTTTATCCCTTTGCCAGATTTCATAAAATGTGGCAATTGCTAACATGATTCGGACAGACTTAAGCATAGATACGAGTGAGAAACTCTCATCGTAGTCAACATCTTGAACTTGTCGAAAACCTTTTTGCGACAATTCTAGCTTTGTAGATAGTGATACTACTATCAGCGTCCGTCTTCCTCTTGACAATCCATTTATTCTCAATTGCTTGCCGATCATCGGGCAAGTCAACCAAAGTCCACACTTTGTTCTCATACATGGATCTCATCTCAGATTTCATGGCCTCAAGCCATTTTGCGGAATCTGGGCTCACCATCGCTTCTTCATAGTTCGTAGGTTCGCCATGGTCTAGTAACATAACCTCCAGAACAGGATTACCGTACCACTCTGGTGCGGATCTTACTCTGGTTTACCTACGAGGTTTGGTAGTAACTTGATCTGAAGTTACATGATCATCATCATTAACTTCCTCACTAATTGGTGTAGAAGTCACAGGAACAGATTTCTGTGATCCAATAAGGGAGCAGGTACAGTTACCTCATCAAGTTCTACTTTCCTCCCACTCACATCTTTCGAGAGAAACTCCTTCTCTAGAAAGGATCCATACTTAGCAACGAATGTCTTGCCTTCGGATCTGTGATAGAAGGTGTACCCAACTGTCTCCTTTGGGTATCCTATGAAGACACATTTCTCTGATTTGGGTTTGAGCTTATCAGGATGAAATTTTTTCACATAAGCATCGCAACCCCAAAATTTTAAGAAACGACAACTTTGGTTTCTTGCCAAACCACAGTTCATAAGGCGTCGTCTCAA
>NW_025279341.1:0-1235 GCF_018294505.1 Triticum aestivum
GGGGGGGGGCACACCCCAGAGACGCGTGCTGGGTGTTTGCAACCGCCTCAACACTTCTAGATTTGTGAGAGGCCGCCTACGCAAGATTTGACGGTATGCTAGCCCCCGGAGGCCGCCGGCCATAGTCGTAGACGTGCGAAGAGCAATCCGCGTAGAGGGAAGTGTTCAGATACTTCTCCATCACAAAAAATTATGAAAACTTACCATCAGTCCTATAGCCCATGTGCCCACGTTGTGTAAAAAACTCATGATTTTATCGCGCTCCAAGTATTTAATAATATTCACGCTGCATCGTTACCGCAGAACGTCTACTACCGTTTCATTGCCGTCCGTGAGGGGGGCCACAACCCGGAGACGCGTGCCGCCTCTTCGGACATGCCACAACACCACCCCGGATGTATGAGGGCCCGGTACGACGCTCCGGTGGCATTGCTACCCCCCAGGGCCCCCGTCCCGGCTAACCCTGTAGCGTTTGACCACGGGATCTAGCCCTTTGACTTTGCACGGACGGGCTTTGACCAGTGGACCTCTCCACCCGGTTGTGTTAGGTCGGCCCAGAGGAACACTTTGGATCAACATCCGGGCCAAACCCACAGCTACATCCACTCTGTGTAGACCCGATGCGTCCGTTTCCCCCCTCCAGGTGCCGGCGGCGGCGGCGTCCGTGAGGGGGGGGCACACCCCGGAGACGCATGCTAGGCGTTTGCAACCGCCTCAACACTTCCAGACCTGCTACAATCCCACTCTCTCGCTCCTGCTCTCTTTTACTGCATTAGGACAACAACGACATATTTGATACTTGCTGCGGTAGCTGAACCCTTTATCCTTTGCATGACCTGTCATTGCCACAGTAAATAGATGAAACCCACTAGCATGAGTAGGAGTTGTTTGAGCCCTGATGTGCCTACTCATTCATGCTTGTTTGTCATGCCTGCTACTGCTTAGAGTTGAGTCAGGTCTGATTCATCGGGGATGAATCAGAGGCGTGTGAACATGTCCTACTATGTGTGAGCTAAGTGTGTGAACACGATTTGGTAAAGGTAGCGGTGAGAGGCCATGTAGGAGTACATGGTGGGTTGTCTCATTGCAGCCGTCCTCAGGAACTGAGTTCTGTGTTTGTGATCCATGACCAGTTACTACCACACATTGGGTTCCGGTAACTCGACCCCTCTCGACTTATTAATCAACATGATCTCTGTCCAGGAGTTGCAACTAGTTTCTGGTGTTTGTAGGTA
>NW_025279342.1:0-1235 GCF_018294505.1 Triticum aestivum
TATAGACTAAACTAGTGATAAAACAAGAAACAAAAAGATTCTATTGCAAGATCTAAATATATATCTTCAAGCACTCACCTCCCCGACAACGGCGCCAGAAAAGAGCTTGATGTCTACTACACAACCTTCTTCTTGTAGACGTTGTTAGGCCTCCAAGTGCAGAGGTTTGTAGGACAGTAGAAAATTTCCCTCAAGTGGATGACCTAAGGTTTATCAATCCGTGGGAGGCGTAGGATGAAGATGGTCTCTCTCAAACAACCCTGCAACCAAATAACAAAGAGTCTCTTGTGTCCCCAACACACCTAATACAATGGTAAATTGTGTAGGTGCACTAGTTCGGCGAAGAGATGGTGATACAAGTGCAATATGGATGGTAGATAAATGTATTTGTAATCAGAAATTATAAAAAAAGAAAGGTAGCAAGTAAGAAAAGTGAGCGTAAACGGTATTTCAATGGTAGGAAACAAGGCCTAAGGTTCATACTTTCACTAGTGCAAGTTCTCTCAACAATAATAACATAATTTGATCATATAACTATCCCTCAACATGCAACAAAGAGTCTCTCCAAAGTCACTAATAGCGGAGAACAAATGAAGATATTATGGTAGGGTACGAAACCACCTCAAAGTTATCCTTTTTGATCTATCTATTCAAGAGTCCATAGTAAAATAACATGAAGCTATTCTTTCCGTTCAATCTATCATAGAGTTCATACTAGAATAAAACCTTAAGACACAAATCAACCAAAACCCTAATGTCACCTAGATACTCCATTGTCACCTCAAGTATCCATGGGCGTGATTATACAATATGCATCACACAATCTCAGATTCATCTATTCAACCAACACAAAGTACTTCAAAGAGTGCCCCAAAGTTTCTACCGGAGAGTCAAGACGAAAACGTGTGCCAACCCCTATGCATAAGTTCACAAGGTCACTGAACCCGCAAGTTGATCACCAAAACATACATCAAGTGGATCACGTGAATATCCCATTGTCACCACAGATAAGCACGGCAAGACATACATCAAGTGTTCCCAAATCCTTAAAGACTCAATCCGATAAGATAACTTCAAAGGGAAAACTCAATCCATTACAAGAGAGTAGAGGGGGAGAAACATCATAAGATCCAACTATAATAGCAAAGCTCGCGATACGTCAAGATCGTGCCAAATCAAGAACACGAGAGAGACAGAGAGAGAGAGAGAGAGAGAGAGAGAGAGAGAGAGAGAGA
>NW_025279343.1:0-1234 GCF_018294505.1 Triticum aestivum
GGAGGCCCCACCGGCTGGTGCAGATGCACCGACGATCGAAATTACTGCACCGGAGCCTCTGGTGGTCGAAATTACTGCACCGGAGCCTCTGGTGGTCGAAAT
Organism: Triticum aestivum; assembly: GCF_018294505.1. Classification (NCBI taxonomy): domain Eukaryota; kingdom Viridiplantae; phylum Streptophyta; class Magnoliopsida; order Poales; family Poaceae; genus Triticum; species Triticum aestivum. The sequence continues at coordinate 103 of NW_025279343.1, forward strand.
TACTGCACCGGAGCCTCCTCGCTACCCCGTGGACGATATAAAGGAGATGAAAGAATGTCATCTGTATTATCCTATCGGGAACATGTCCATGAAGGTAGCCATCGGCAGTGCTTTACCATGTTTACCTGGAGCACTCCACCACAACAACCCCATTCAAGATGGCTATGCTCATGTCACGGTGGAGGACATAGTCCAAGGGTTTGAGGACCTGGAGATTGACATTGCTACACCTGAAGGGGAGAAAAGACTTGGAGATGTCAAGCGCCATTTCATTCTATGGCAAAAGAAGTTTATCAAGTTTCCAGGCGAGGCGCCAAGGACAACAAGTCCACCCCCCTACGGTGGTGGCGGTTCACCTACACCTCCGTCACGTCAGCCGACGCCCCCCAGTCCACAACATCCGGCGGGTGATCAGACGCCGCCCCCCAGTCCTCGTCCGGCGGGTGATCAGACGCCGCCCCCCAATCCACCTCCGGCAAAGAAGTAGAAGCAGTCCTGGATTATTAACCCGGACCCTTATGTACCTAAGACCACAAAGGTACCGGAGCCATCACTTAAGCCTCTCCCCACAAGGCCTTGGGAACGTAGTGCCGAGGAAACTGCCGCGGCCGCGGCTGCTGATTATGAGAAATGGAAGGCGGACTGCAAGAAGAAAAGAGAGCCCGAGCCTAAGCCAGTATTTTCTGATGAGCAAAAGAAGTGGGCTAAGTCATTTTTGAGCACACCGTCCCAAGCCGCGAAGAATCTGCCTGACGACTATGCACGTGAACTTCGTAGGCAGGCACTCATGTTGAAGGAGAAGAAAGAGCGGGCGGAGAACCAGGAGAACAAAGCCTTGGAGGAGGCCGAGAAAACGGAATTAGAAAGTAAAAAAAGCGGGAAACGAGTTGCCCAGCTCGGGGAACAAAGTAAACAATCGATTGCCCCGCTTATAGTGAAAGCCGCCGGTCCGGATGACCCCGATATCATAGCAGTTGCGGCAGCACATGGATTGACTGTAACGAGTGCCAGAGAACAAGCGGCCAACTTAGGTATTACTCTTCGTGAACTGTTAGGCCTTGATGAGGCGCCAGTGAAGGAGGTAGTAATTACATATGTGAAGAATGGGCCTCTCGTCGAGCCTGCGCAGGAA
>NW_025279344.1:0-1234 GCF_018294505.1 Triticum aestivum
TAAGCGCACCTCGGGGTTCAGAAACCATGGAATTTGCTCCTTACCCCAAAACGGTGAGTACTAGTCTATGAAACGGGTCAGAATCATCAAAGAGGTGAGTGCTGATGAACGATACATAAGCGCACCTTGGGGTTCAGCAACCATAAAAGTCGCTCTGGGATCCCAAAAAGGTGACTAATAGTCCACGAAATGGGCCAGAATCGGCCAAAATGGCGAGTGTTAATGTCATGCACGTAAGCGCACCTTGGGGTCCATAAACCAAGAAAATCGCTTCGGGACCCCAAAACGGTCAGTAATAGTCCACGAAACGGGCCAGAATCGGCCAAAGTTGCGAGTGTTGATGACCGATAGGTAAATGCACCCCGAGTTTCATCAATCGTGGAAATCGCTCCAAGACCTCAAAATGGTGAGTAATAGTCCTTGAAATGCGCCAAAATCGGCCAAAACTGCAAGTGTTCATGACCTACACGTAAACGCACCTCGGGGATCATTAATCGTGGAAATCGCTCCAGGACCTCAAAAAGGTGAGCAATAGCGCATGAGACGGGACGAATCAGCCAAAACGGCGAGTGTCGATGACCTGCACGTAAGCACGTAATAGGACCTTGTAGTTCAACAAGCAAGGAAATCGCACAGGGACACCAAAATGGTGAGTAATAGCCCATGAAACGGGCCAGAATCGGGCAAAACGGAGAGTGTTGATGAATGACACGTAAGCGCTTCTTGGGGTTCAGCAACCATTGAAATCGCTTCGGGACCCCAAAATGGTGATTAATAGTCCATGAAACAGGCCAGAATCAGCGAAAATTGTGAGTGTTAATGACCTACACGTAAGCGCACATTAGGGTTCAGTAACCATAAAATCGCTCTGAAACCCCAAATCAATGAGTAATAGCCCATGAAACGGGCCAAAATCGGCCAAAATGGCGAGTGTTGATGAACGACACGTAAGCACACTTTGGGCTTCGGCAACCATAAAAATCGCTCTGGGACCCCAAATTGGTGAGTAGTAGTCCACGAAACGGGCCAGAATCGGCCAAAACAGCGAGTGTTAATGACCTGCACGTAAGCGCACCTCGGGGTTCAGTAACCATGGAATTTGCTCCTTACCCCAAAACGGTGAGTACTAGTCTATGAAACGGGTCAGAATCATCAAAGAGGTGAGTGCTGATGAACGATACATAAGCGCACCTTGGGGTTCAGCAACCATAAAAGTCGCTCTGGGATCCCAAAA
>NW_025279345.1:0-1234 GCF_018294505.1 Triticum aestivum
GCAAAGGTTACTAATATCCTAAAGGAACTAGCAAACCCTATCAACATGAAGTAAGTAGAGTGAATCTCGGGTTCAAAACCCAAGGAGTAGAATACCTACTACTAAGTAGCATCACGGGATGCTTTCGAGAATGATGGCCAGAATCATCACACTGGAAACACAAATCATGGCTAAATTACTAGATGATCCCCTAAGACACCTAGGGTCATAATAATATCTCCAACATATATGTCAAGGTAACGAAGTACCTCAACTCACTGATTAGTGTGGTTAATCTGGCCCATGGGAACATTGAAACGGGAAGAAAGGATTTGCAATTGCATCAGACTACTTAGAAACCTGGGATGACTCGGACAGCATAACGGCTGTAAATGCTCAGAAAAGATTTGAGACATTCATATAAATGGTGGCATAACCACTCAGAAGCACAATATCAAGGTCTCGAGATCAACAGTTAACATACAGAAGATAGTAGGAACTGAACTGAGGCTTGAATCAACAATCTTATAAGTCTACGGATTAGTAACACGTGATCCTAATAGAAAGAAGAGATAGCCTAGTTCTTAATCCCCGTAGAAGAGAAGATGATGACTCAGATCAGAAAGCCATGAGGTCTAAGGAGTAAAAAGAGCCTTACGTTCCATCCCACAATCAATTCCCTTACATAACTAAAGAATATCTAGACTCAACTTTGACCAGTTGGCTTGGTAATCCTACAGGCAGTCAAGCTCTGATACCAACGCTGTCAGGACCCCGACTCAATGCCACATCGATCTAGCATGTAACACCTCATATCACTTTGCGGCCTCACGCACGGTATTCCCACGGGTGTCGCATTACCTTTGCCCGGGACCGTTTGCGCCTTTTGGCACACGTATATGACAGTGTCGCTAGCATCCATATGATAAGGAGCCCGGGCTGACATGGCTAGTCGTAAACCCAAAGTGGCACAAACTTACAGGGATAGGCATCCATGACCCAACATCGAACGTGTCGGTCATCAGCGAGTGAATCCAGGCTGTAGCACTGGGCTAGCAGGACTCCGGTGAACCGGGCTGTAGCGGGCTAACAGGACTCCGGTATTCATCGCGTGACATTTCCCTGAAGGGACAGACACAGGAACGAAGAAGGACACATGCCGGCCAGCCTAAGTGTTCCGGAGCAGCAGCAAGCTACCATGGCTCAGTGGAAACACTAGGAGACATTTCCCGGTAAGAGAGGCTACTAAGGATAA
>NW_025279346.1:0-1234 GCF_018294505.1 Triticum aestivum
CGATTTCCACGATTGATGAGCCCCGGGGTGCGTTTATGTGTCCGTCATCAACACTCACAGTTTTGGCCAATTCTGACCTATTTCGCGGACTATTACTCACCATTTTAGGGTCCCGTAGCGATTTCCATAGTTGTTGAACCCCAAGATGTGCTTACGTGTTGGTCAACAACACTCGTAGTTTTGGCCGATTCTGGCCCGTTTCATGGACTATTACTCACCGTTTTCGGGTCCCAAAGCGATTTCCATGGTTGTCAAACTCCAAGGTGCACTTACGTGTTAGTCATCAACAATCACAGTTTGGGTCGATTCTGGCCCGTTTCTTGGACTATTACTCTATTTTGGGGTCTCGGAGTCATTTCGACGATTGACGAACCCCGGGGTGCGTTTACGTGTCGGTCATCAACACTCACATATTCGGCCGATTCTAATACGTTCAGTGCACTATTACTCAGCGTTTTGTGGACCCAGAGCGATTTCCATGATTGATGAACCCCGGGGTGCGTTTATGTGTCCGTCGTCAACACTCACAGTATTGGCCAAATCCGACCTGTTTCGTGGATTATTACTCACCGTTTTGGGGGCCCCGAAGCGATTTTCATAGTTGTTGAACCCAAGGTGTGCTTACGAGTTGGTCATCAACAGTCCCAGTTTTGGCCGAGTCTGGCCCGTTTCATGGACTATTACTCACCATTTTGGGGTCCCAAAGCGATTTCCATCATTGTCGAACTCCAAGGTGCGCTTACGTGTCGGTCATCAACAATCACAATTTGGGCCGATTCTGGCCCGTTTCTTGGACTATTACTCTATTTTGGGGTCACGGAGTTGTTTCCACTATTGACGAACCCCGGGGTGCGTTTACGCGTCGGCCATCAACACTCACATATTCCGCCGATTCTAGTCCGTTTCGTGCACTATTACTCAGCATTTTCGGGACCCAGAGCGATTTCCATGATTGATGAACTCTAGGGTGCGTTTATGTGACCGTCGTCAACACTCATAGTTTTGTTCAATTCTGACCTGCTTCATGGACTATTACTAACCGTTTTGGGGTCCCAAAGAGATTTCCATAGTTGTTGAACCCCAAGGTGTGCTTACGCGTTGGTCATCAACACTCGCAGTTTTGGCCAAATCCGACCTGTTTCGTGGACTATTACTCACCGTTTTGGGGGCCCCGAAGCGATTTTCATAGTTGTTGAACCCCAAGGTGTGCTTACGAGTTGGTCATCAACACTCC
>NW_025279347.1:0-1234 GCF_018294505.1 Triticum aestivum
AGAACAAGGCTTCGTCTCAAGCGCCAAGATCGAGTGCTCCGTATCACCGTCCGCTTTCAGAGGTCACGTGCAACAAGTGCCAACAGAAGGGTCACTATGCCAACAAGTGTACCAACCAGAGGCGTCTTCCTCCTCCTCCTCCTGTCAGATCGGCAAGTACAGCTGTGGTCAAGCACAATCCCAAGAACGCCAAGGTCAATATGCTGAATGCAGCTCAGGCTGAGGATTCTTCAGATGTGATCATGGGTAACCTTCCTGTTAATGATATTCCTGCAAAAGTTCTTTTTGACTCTGGTGCATCGCATTCCTTCATGTCATTTCCATTTGCATCGGAGAACAATTTTAGCACTAGGGCATTACCTAGAGCTATGCAAGTCGTCTCTCCAGCTAAGCGACTAAGTTCCAGTATGGAGGTGCCGGATATTTCAATCCTGATGGGTGATTTCAAGTTTCTTGCTTCTCCAATGGTTCTTGGCAACTCGGATATCGATCTTATTCTCGGGATGGACTGGCTCTCTAAGCATAAAGCTCAGCTTGATTGTGCAGCCAGGCAGATTCAACTGACTCATTCGTCTGAGGAGGTCATTGTCTTTGCCGCTCGGGATAATTCCATCCGGTTGTTTTCTCTCAATGAGAAGGGTGAATTGGATGCTATTTCGCAGATTCCGGTTGTTTGCGAATATCTAGACGTCTTTCCAGAAGAACTTCCAGGGATGCCTCCAAACCGGCCAGTTGAATTCGTTATTGAACTTGAGCCTGGCACGGAACCTGTGTGCAAACGTCCCTACAAGCTCGGCCCCGAAGAGTTGAAGGAGTTGAAGAAGCAACTCGATGAGCAAGAAAGATTGGGTCTCATTCGGCCTAGTACTTCTCCGTGGGGTTGTGGTGTTCTTTTTGTGAAGAAGAAGGATGGATCGAGTCGACTTTGTGTTGATTACCGTCCAGTAAACAAGAAGACCATCAAGAACAAATACCCACTTCCCAACATCAATGAGCTGTTCGAACAACTCAAGGGTGCTCAAGTATTCTCCAAGCTTGATCTCCGTATGGGTTATCATCAGATTCGTATTCGTGAGCAAGATATTCCCAAGACGGCGTTCAGAACAAGCTTTGGTTCATATGAATACACCGTCATGTCTTTTGGCCTCGCCAACGCTCCTCCGACGTTCTCTCGCATGATGAACTTCATCTTCAACCCCTACACCAATGAATTCGTTTTGGTCTATCTCGACGA
>NW_025279348.1:0-1234 GCF_018294505.1 Triticum aestivum
TGTTCAATCTCAAAGTGTCGGTGGTATAAAGCATTGTGTGGACATTCCAGAATGCTCACTACAAGAGAAAGTTCTTACAAATGCATGGTTTCTTGTTGGGATGGTTATAGCCTTTCTAAGATTGTGCTTTCAGATATATTTTTGTGTTCCCATCTGAAATCATGGAGTTCCTCATTTACTGATGTTCTATATTGTGCTTGCTGAGTATTTTTGTACTCACTCTTGCATACATATGGATTTCCTGTACTAAAGGACACGGGTAGAAAACAGGGCTTTGGTCACAGCCCAATATACACATTAGTCCCGGTTGCACTACGAACCGGGACTAATGTGTTCGAGCGGCTAAAGGCATTAGTCCCGGTTCAAATGAGACCTTTAGTCCCGGTTTGAGACACGAACCGGGACTAAAGGCATCGCACCCTTTAGTCCCGGTTCGTGTCTCAAACCGGGACTAAAGGGGTTCGTGTCTCAAACTCTACCCCCTGTGTATCGCCATTTCAGTTTAAAAAAAAAGAAAATGATAAAAACTTCAAAAAAATAAAATCCTTCGAGATGTAGTTATATTACTACATCTACTAGTTAGGAAAATTTAAAAACTTAAATTTGGACATGTTTTTCAAAAAAGTGTTATGAAAAAGTAAAACGGCTATAACTTTTGCATACGACGTTGGAAAAAAATGTATAATATATCAAAATGTTCAGCACAAAAATCCGCATCCTGTAAAGTGTATGGTTCAACAAGTATCTTGGTATGGGTTACAAGTGGATGTGAAAACTTCTTTTACACAGTACGAACATTTTATTCATAGTTCTTCAAAAAGAAAACACACACTACAAAACCGATGGAAGACCACAATTGGTAACATGTTATACGATTACTATTATATACGCTGTTACACAAACACAATGTATGCATCCTCCACAGCTCCCTGTCACAAGTAGCGAGTCAGAGCTGCAAATCCATGTACATATAGATTATTACACTTCGATATGTCACCTGTGTGACCACACAAGAGAATTTAATGCATGTATCGCATTCATATGCAGGTGATACTGATAGTACATATAGTAATCGATGGAGCTTAATTAGGGCAGCGGAAGTCTTTCGGCACTCTCTTGCCGCACTGGTTGACGAGCACCTCGATGGCGATGGGCAGCAAGAGGTTGATGTTGAGGGCCTTGACCTTAATGGTGGTGCAAATGCAGAGAGCAGCGTCGAGGTCGGCAACGCCAG
>NW_025279349.1:0-1234 GCF_018294505.1 Triticum aestivum
AGCGACACCCCGGCCGGATCTCCATGCGGATGGAACCCGAATAGGCGATAAACCTGGACTAGAGACTTGTTCGGTTAGTCAGGTCGTGGCCGACTCCCTCGCCCGGCTTCCGCTTGAAGGTTGCCGAGGTACATGACGTGTACAGGGCGGTAAGTGGCGGGAGCGTGTGTGAAGAAGTACACCCCTGCAGGGTTATCATTATCTATTCGAATAGCCGGATTCCTCGGATATGGAAACGTGGACCCCTTATATCAGTTCATAGACAAGTGAAAGTGGATACTCTAAAATACGCAAGATAAGCGTGAGTGCTATGGATGGCGTTCTCGTAGGGAGACGGAAGCGGATCCATAGTGGTGTATTGGTTGGTGAATATGTGGACTCGTGTGCGCCACTTCAAAAGAGTTGCTTGCAGTCGTAGTTCAGGATAGCCACCGAGTCAAAGCTGGCTTTCTGCAATCAAACCCGTCCACCCCCTTGTTGATAATGATGCATATGTAGATAGATCTGATGTAAGTCTTGCTGGGTACATTTGTACTCACGTTTGCCTATTTTATGTTTTTGCAGAGAGACTTCAGTCTCACTAGTAGTTCCGCGTGGACTTCGACATTTAGCTTGTTACCTCAGCTACGATCTTGTGCCCTCGGCAGGATCTGGTAGATAGTCAGGCTTCTCAGCCTTTTTCATTTATAGAGGTCTGTACTCAGACATGATAGCTTCCGCTTGTGCTTTGACTTGTATGCTCTGATTGTTGGTTCATGAGACCCAGGTTTGTAATATCTCGCTCCTCGGAGCCTATTGAATAAATACTTGAGTCGTAGAGTCATTTTGTGATGCCATGTTGTATTGCACATATCGAGCATATTGTGTGTATGTTATTGAAATGCTTGGTATGTGTGGGATCTGACTATCTAGTTGTTTATCTTTAGTAGCCTCTCTTACCAGGAAATGTCTCCTAGTGTTTCCATTGAGCCTTGGTAGCTTGCTACTGCTCCGGAACACTTAGGCTGGCCGGCATGTGTCCTTCTTCGTTCCTGTGTCTGTCCCTTCGGGGAAATGTCACGCGATGAATACCGGAGTCCTGTTAGCCCGCTACAGCCCGGTTCACCGGAGTCCTGCTAGCCCAGTGCTACAGCCTGGATTCACTCGCTGATGACCGACACGTTCGATGCTGGGTCATGGATGCCTGTCCCTGTAAGTTAGTGCCACTTTGGGTTTACGACTAGCCATGTCAGCC
>NW_025279350.1:0-1234 GCF_018294505.1 Triticum aestivum
TTTGGGGATGCGATGCTTATGTCAAGAAACTTCAACCTGAAAAGCTCGAACCCAAATCGGAAAAATGCGTCTTCATAGGATACCCAAAAGAAACTATTGGGTACACCTTCTACCTCAGATCCGAAGGCAAGATCTTTGTTGCCAAGAATGGGTCCTTTCTGGAGAAAGAGTTTCTCTCGAAAGAAGTAAGTGGGAGGAAAGTAGAGCTTGATGAAGTATTGCCTCTTGAACCGGAAAATGGCGCAACTCAAGAAAATGTTCCTGAGGTGCCAGCACCGACTAGAGAGGAAGTTAATGATAATGATCAAGATACTTCTGATCAAGCCCCTACTGAAATTCGAAGGTCCACAAGGACACGTTCCGCACCAGAGTGGTACGGCAACCCTGTCTTGGAAATCATGCTGTTAGACAACGGTGAACCTTCGAACTATGAAGAAGCGATGGCGGGACCGGATTCCAACAAATGGCTGGAAGCCATGAAATCCGAGATAGGATCCATGTATGAAAACAAAGTATGGACTTTGACTAACTTGCCCGTTGAGCGGCGAGCCATAGAAAATAAATGGATCTTTAAGAAGAAGACAGACGCGGATGGTAATGTGACCATCTATAAAGCTCGGCTTGTCGCTAAGGGTTATCGACAAGTTCAAGGGGTTGACTACGATGAGACTTTCTCACCGGTAGCGAAGCTGAAGTCCGTCCGAATCATGTTAGCAATTGCCGCATTCTATGATTACGAAATATGGCAAATGGATGTCAAAACGGCATTCCTTAATGGTTTCCTTAAGGAAGAATTGTATATGATACAACCGGAAGGTTTTGTCGATCCTAAGAATGCTGACAAAGTGTGCAAGCTCCAACGCTCGATTTATGGGCTGGTGCAAGCATCTCGGAGTTGGAACATTCGCTTTGATGAGATGATCAAAGCGTTTGGGTTTACACAGACTTATGGAGAAGCCTGCGTTTACAAGAAAGTGAGTGGGAGCTCTGTAGCATTTCTCATATTATATGTAGATGACATACTTTTGATGGGAAATGATATAGAACTCTTGGACAGCATCAAGGCCTACTTGAATAAAAGTTTTTCAATGAAGGACCTTGGAGAAGCTGCTTATATATTAGGCATCAAAATCTATAGAGATAGATCGAGACGCCTCATAGGTCTTTCACAAAGCACATACCTTGATAAGATATTGAAGAAGTTCAATATGGATCAATCCAAGAAGGGGTTCTT
>NW_025279351.1:0-1234 GCF_018294505.1 Triticum aestivum
AACATCACCGGCATTACCCGCTCAATCCATATGTGCCAATCATGACTCTTGAGACCAAATATCTTCAATTTATCAAGACTGGCTCCCCTCTGTAGATTCGCTGCATACCCATCGGGGAACATCAACTGCATTTTCACCCACAAGATAATTTCCCTCATAGCTGGCCTTCCAAGATTGAACCATGCCTTTGGCTTCGTCCAGTTCTGCTTTCCTTTCGGTTCTTTCATGTTTTGTAACGGCCTATCACATAGCGCCTCCAGATCGACTCTAGCCTTAGTATTATCCTTTGACTTCCCATCTATGCCGAACAATGTACCAAAAAGTGCCTCGGCGATATTCTTCTCAGTGTGCATCACGTCGATGTTGTGTGGGCAAAGGAGGTCTTTGAAATAAGGCAGATCCCATAAGCATGTTTTGTGAGTCCAGGCGTGCTTAGAATTATACCCCTTGAAGTACCCTGGACGCTCTGGATCTGGCTCGAGAGCGTTTAACTGATCCAGGGTCTGTTGGCCTGTCAATGCATGTGGTGCAGAGTTTTTGACAACTCTACCTCTGATGAAGTTCTTCTTGTCTTTCCTGAACTTATGGCGAGGATTCAGGAACTGTCTATGCATGTCGAAGCAAGAAAACTTGCAACCGGCCTGAAGCCAACGAAACTCAAGAGCTCCCTTGCATGTGGGGCACGAGAACCTTCCATGCACACACCAGCCAACGAATAGCGCATACGCCGGCAAGTCATGCGTCGAGTACATGTACCAGACACGCATTATGAAGTTCCGTTTGCTATAGGCATCGTATGTCTTGAACCCATTATCCCAGGCTTCTTGCAATTCGTCCTTAAGCGGTTGCATGTACACATTCATATTTTTCCCCGGATAGTTGGGCCCTGGAATTATCAACGTCAGGAAAATGTTCTTTCTTTGCATAATCTATCCGGGGGGGAGATTGAGTGGAAAGACAAATACGGGCCAACAACTGTATTGGGCTGCCGTCATACCAAACACACTGAACCCATCCGTGCTGATGCCGACTCGAGGATGCCTCGGATCTGCCGCTTTGTCACCATGTAATTCATCAAACTTTTTCCACGCAACACCATCCGATGTGTGTACAATCATCAGATTCCCATCTGCATCTAGTTCGGTTCTTTTGCCCGTTTTGTGCCATGTCATCTGTCTGGCCGTCTCTTCGACCATGAAAAGACGTTGAAGTCTTGGTACGATTGGCATATACC
>NW_025279352.1:0-1234 GCF_018294505.1 Triticum aestivum
TTTTAGATATTCCCATATGGACTACATACGGAGAAAAATGAGTAAATCTACACTCTAAAATATGTCTGCATACATCCGTATGTAGTCTATATCGAAATCTCTAGAAAGACATATACGTATTTAGGAACGGAGGGAGTAGTTTGCATGCAATCTCAGAGAAAAGTACACTAATATCGTGGTAATTCTTCCCTATTCTTATGACAACTATGCAATGCAACTGGTCCTTTAGGAATGTGTATTGTTTCTACGATGCAACCCAACAACTTAGATTACAATTCTACTGGCTTCCTATTTCTGCATCTAGAATCGTAGGAAAGAAGGAGGCCCTCAATATGAAATCAGCAGTCTCAGTATTCTCTCACACAACGTATGAAATCAAGTGTTAGTCTTGCACCAAAATAAAAAAAAGGAGTTGCAGTCTTGACCGGTGGAAGATTGTAATCTTGAGAGAAAATCAAGGGTAGAATCCTGAATACACTAGGATGAGCTTAATTCTCACGTGAATCCGGTGACAGTAGTGTTCAAAACAAAGTAGTTTACTACTAGTAATTTCTTGTGCTTCAAACATGATAATGGCAATCTGCACGACAAGCAGACAGAGATAGTCTGACTACTCTAAGATGCAAGAGCTTCAGCCTCTAGATACATGCCTAGTTAACAAATTGCATAATGGTGCCAAATTCCTGAAGGAGTTCATCTCCACACAGCCATCTTGGCAAGGTTACTTCGTCAACAAATCCGAGCATGTGCAATCGCAAATTCTGATGGTTCCCAGTCCTAGGATGCATGTAGATTTCAACGACACTGGAAAAGCAATTCTAACCAAATACAATACTTGTGTACACTGAATATGTGGCATGCTGAAATGGACCTAGCAACGACTAAGCTCTACTCCTTGGTCGACACACAATGGTTCCTTTACGGATTGTTGCTCTACTCTTCTCTCGCACTTAAATAGAAACATTGTGTGGTGCAACAACCATGTGATGGATATTTTCATGCAATTCAATACTGCCATATAAGCACATGGACATTTTTGTATTGGTACGAGTGTCCCTCCTTCAGCGAAGTAGCTCCCCTATTATAAATTTTGCCTGAATCAATCAACGTTCATAGTGTGCTTCCTACTGGTGACCATATCTGAGAAAGCCCTTACATTTGGTGGGGGCAATTGTAGAGTGATCCCAGAGCACACACACCTCATCCCTCACCGAGGATTATCGGACCTCCAAAC
>NW_025279353.1:0-1234 GCF_018294505.1 Triticum aestivum
GGTTACCGAATGTTGTTCGGAGTCCCGGATGAGATCCCGGACGTCACGAGGAGTTCCGGAATGGTCCGGAGGTAAAGATTTATATATGGGAAGTCCTATTTTGGCCACCGGAAAATGTTCGGGATTTTTCGGTATTGTACCGGGAAGGTTCTAGAAGGTTCCGGAGTGGGGCCCACCTGCATGGGGGGACCCACATGAACGTGAGTAGTGGGGGAAAGGCCCCACACCCCTGGTCAAGGCGCACCAAGATCCCCCCTTAGAAGGAATAAGATCATATCCCGAAGGGATAAGATCAAGATCCCTAAAAAGGGGGGATAACAATCGGTGGGGAAGGAAATGATGGGATTTCTTTCCTCCCACCTTGGCCAACGCCCCAATGGACTTGGAGGGCAAGAAACCAGCCCCTCCACCCCTATATATAGTGGGGAGGTGCATGGGAGCTGAACACAAGCCAAGGCGCAGCCCCTCCCCTCCCCAACACCTCTCCTCCTCCGTATATGCTTGGCGAAGCCCTGTCGGAGTACTGCTGCACCAACTACACCACGCCGTCGTGCTACCGTTGGAGCAATCTTCCTCAACCTCTCCTTCCCCCTTGCTGGATCAAGAAGGAGGAGACGTCTCCCGTCCCGTACGTGTGTTGAACGCGGAGGTGCTGTCCGTTCAGCACTTGGACATCGGTGATCCGAATCACGTTCGAGTACGACTCCATCATCACCATCCCCTTCGCTAGCTTCCGCTCGTGATCTACAAGTGGTATGTAGATGCAAACTCTCTCCCTTGACTCGTTGCTTAGATCAACTCATAGATGGATCTTGGTGAAACCGTAGGAAAAATTTTAATTTTCTGCAACGTTCCCCAACAGTGGCATCATGAGCTAGGTCTATGCGTAGTTCTCTTTGCACGAGTAGAACACAATTTTGTTGTGGGCGTGGATTTTGTCATCTTACTTGCCTCTACTAGTCTTTTCTTGCTTCGGCGGTATTGTGGGATGAAGCGGCCCGGACCAACCTTACACGTACGCTTACGTGAGACCGGTTCCACCGACTGACATGCACTAGTTGCATAAGGTGGCTGGCGGGTGTCTGTCTCTCCCACTTTAGTTGGAGCGGATTCGATGAAAAGGGCCCTTATGAAGGGTAAATAGAAGTTGACAAAATCACGTTGTGGTTATTCGTAGGTAAGAAAACGTTCTTGCTAGAACCCAATTGCAGCCACGTAAAAGATGCAACAACAA
>NW_025279354.1:0-1234 GCF_018294505.1 Triticum aestivum
GAATACCCGTTAGGTATCTCGGGAACCTTGTTCACATCGTTCGGGGCCGTATGGGAAACCTCGGCCGGACTCCCTGCGGATGGAACCTGAATAGGCGATAAACCTGGACTAGAGGCTTAAGTGTTTAGGTAGGTCGTGGTCTACACCCACGTCGGCTTTCGCTTGAAGTCTGCCGAGCACATGTCGTGTGCAGACGCTAAGTGGTGGAAACATGTATGAAGAAGTACACCCCTGCAGGGTTAACATGATCTATTCGAATAGCCGCGTCCGCGGTAAAGGACTACTTGGTTGCCTATACAGTTCATAGACAAGTAAATGGAAACTACTAAAAGCCTCAAGATAAGTGTGAGTGCCGGGGATGGCTCTTCCGTAGGAAGACGGAGGTGGATCCTCGGTAGTGTATTGAAGTGGTGAGTAGTGGACTCGTGTGCGCAAAACCATTTCAAGTTGGAGTATCGTAGGATAGCTTAGCCAAGAGTCAAAGCTGGTTGCTGCAGTAACTCCACCAACCTTCTTGATACTATGCATGTATGTAGGATCTGATGTAAGTCTTGCTGAGTACCTTTGTACTCATGTTGCTATAATCTACATTTTTTACAAAAGACGCTGCAACCCCTTCTGATGGGTTCTATGTAGACGTTGACATCAACGAGTAGGCTAAAGACCCAGGTGGTGACCCTGAGCTTGTGATGGACCACGTAGTATAGCTAGGCTTTCCAAGCCTCTTTTATTTTACTAGTTGTCTGTACTCAGACAATGTACTTCCGCTGCTGATTTGTATGACTGTATGACTTGTATGTTGGGTCGTGAGACCCGTACCTTTGTGTATGTTATGTATGGCTCCCTGAGCCTTAAATAAAGTACTTGTGTCGTAGAGTCATGTTGTGATGCTTCGTTGTATTTGCACATATCGAGCATATTGTGTGTATGATTGAAATGCTTGGTATGTGTGGGATCTGACTATCTAGTTGTTTATCTTTAGTAGCCTCTCTTACCGGGAAATGTCTCCTAGTGTTACCGCTGAGCCATGGTAGCTTGCTACTGCTCTGGAACACTTAGGCTGGCCGGCATGTGTCCTTCTTCGTTCCTGTGTCTGTCCCTTCGGGGAAATGTCACGCTTTGAGTACCGGAGTCCTGTTAGCCCGCTACAGCCCGGTTTACCGGAGTCCTGCTAGCCCAGTGCTACAGCCCGGACCCATTTGCTGATGACCGACACGTTCGGAGCTGGGTCATG
>NW_025279355.1:0-1234 GCF_018294505.1 Triticum aestivum
GGGTTTCATCCGACCTAGTTCATCTCCGTGGGCTTGCCCCGTCCTCTTCGTCAAGAAGAAGGATGGTACGGACCGGATGGTTGTAGATTATCGACCTGTCAATTTGGTCACAATCAAGAACAAATATCCGCTTCCCAGGATCAACGACCTGTATGATCAGCTCGCTGGATCCTCAGTCTTCTCCAAGATGGATTTGAGGTTGGGCTACCATCAAATCAAAATCAGAAACGGGGACATTCCTAAAACGGCCTTTGTTACTCGTTATGGCCAATACGAGTACACCGTCATGTCTTTCGGTTTAACCAACGCTCCAGCCACCTTTTCTCGGTTAATGAACTCAATCTTCATGGAGTATTTGGATAAATTCGTCGTGGTTTACCTAGATGATATACTCATCTACTCCAAGAACGAGGAAGAACATGCCGAACATCTAAGGCTAGTGTTGAAGAAACTTCGAGAGCACCGCCTTTATGCCAAGTTTTCCTAATGTGAATTTTGGTTGTCAGAAGTGACCTATCAGGGTCATGTAATATCTGGTAAAGGTATTGCTGTTAACCCTGAGCGAGTTCAAGCCGTCCTTAATTGGACTCCACCTGAATCGGTCAAGCAAGTTCGGAGTTTCCTTGGCCTAGCGAGCTATTGTCGTCGCTTTGTCGAGAACTTCTCCAAAGTTGCTAAACCTCTAACCGAACTCCTTAAGAAGGATAAAAAGTTTGAATGGACTCCACAATGTGAGCACAGCTTTCAGGAACTGAAAAGACGCCTGACTTCTGCTCCCGTTCTGGTACCGCCAGACTTCTCTAAGGACTTTGTTATCTACTGCGACGCCTCGCGACAAGGACTAGGCTGTATTCTCATGCAAGATCGGCATGTAATTGCTTACGCCTCACGGCAATTGCACCCACATGAGGAGAATTATCCTACTCATGATCTAGAGCTTGCAGCTGTAGTCTATGCACTTAAAACCTGGCGACATTACCTCCTCGGTAATCGTTGCGAAATATTCACTGATCACCAAAGTCTGAAGTACATCTTCACCCAACCGGATTTGAATCTCAGGCAAAGACGTTGGGTCGAGTTGATCACAGATTTCGACTTAGGAATAACTTACACCCCAGGGAAAGCCAACGTCATGGCTGATGCACTAAGTCGTAAATCTTATTGTAACAACCTGATGTTACAACAAAGTCAACCGCTTCTCCATGAGGAATTTCGGAAGCTTAACCTTCACATT
>NW_025279356.1:0-1234 GCF_018294505.1 Triticum aestivum
ATTAGGGAGCTTAGCGATTATGCAGCCCGCGACAAACTTGCCCGGTAACTCGCACTTGAGAAGCTCAAGTTCCTTAACAATGCATATTATCTCATGAGCCTGCTCCAATACAGGACGGTTTTCAACCATCTTGTAATCGTGGAACTGCTCTATAATATACATCTCGCTCCCTGCATCGGCGGCCCCGAATTTAGATTCGAGCGCCTCCCACAAGTCCTTGGCGACATGCACATGTAAATATGCGTCGACCAGTTTATCTCCGATCACGCTAAGAACTGCTCCGAGAAACACAACGGTAGCCTCCTTGAACGCCTTCTCCTGTTCAGGAGCAATCGTTCCCGTGGAGACACCGGTGACCCAGAACACGTTCATAGCCGTGAGCCATAACGTGGTCTTAGTCTGCCAATGCTTGAAGTATGTACCGGTAAACTTATCCGGTTTCAGTGCAGCGGCAAAGCCACTTGCCGAGAAATTCCTACACATAATAGGTTTTTGGATTGTTGAGTAAATAGGCAATTTCTCGATTAAATTAATCCATGAGTAAATCACTATCATGGCATTGACTAAGTTGATGACGTACTCACTCTGATCTAAACATGCACGTACTAAGCAAACAGTAGACAAATCTACACATACTGCTAGTACTGCTAATATGAAAATAATCAGGAGCGGGATAAACGAGTTATACCCTCCAGTAGGCCACGCAGAGGCCGCGGCTTTGGTGGCAGCAGCGGCGTCCTCGGCGACCTTCTTGTCGGCTTCAACTTTCTCGGCGGCGGCACGGTCGGCGTCGGTGGACATGGTGATGACGAAGGCGACGCGGACGTAGAGGAAGTAGACGATCGGAAGCGAGCAGTCGCGTAATCGCTGCCCAAAAACCTATTCGCCCCTCACCCCGTACAGGAACCAGAAGGGCGTGGTTTCGGAGACCTGCTCTCCCGTCGACCGTGTACGTGGCGGACGGGATGGAGTCACCGGCGGCAGCAGCAGCAAAGGAACGACGGTGGGCGTGCGCGTGAGCAGATGTGATCTGTTCGTGGCGGCTAGGGTTAGGAGACACCGCATACTTATAGGCGCAGCCGCGTGGAGAGACGTGGGCTCGACCCACGTCCGAGTCCGTGACAGCCCACGATCCGACGTCTCAGATCGTGGCCCAGCTGTCAGAAAACTCTCCGTTAGTGACTGGCAAAAATAAGCGCGTAGGTGTGAGCTCGGCTCGGCTCAATCCCGCAAC
>NW_025279357.1:0-1234 GCF_018294505.1 Triticum aestivum
CATTAACACTCGCTGTTTTGGCCGATTCTGGCCCGTTTCATGGACACCAATTTGGGGTCCCAGAGCGATTTTTATGGTTGCCGAAGCCCAAGGTGTGCTTAGGTGTCGTTCATCAACACTCGCCATTTTGGCCGATTCTGGCCCGTTTCATGGGATATTACTCATTGATTTGGGGTTTTGGAGCGATTTTATGGTTACTGAACCCTAATGTGCGCTTATGTGCAGGTCATTAACACTCACAATTTTCGCTGATTCTGGCCCCTTTCGTGGACTATTAATCACTATTTTGGGGTCCCGAAGTGATTTTAATGGCTGCTGAACCCCAAGATGCGCTTACGTGTCATTCATCAACACTCTCCGTTTTGCCCGATTCTGGCCCGTTTCATGGGCTATTACTCACAATTTTGGGGTCCCTGTGCGATTTCCTTGCTTGTTGAACAACAAGGTCCTATTACGTGCAGGTCATCGACACTCGCCGTTTTGGCTGATCCGACCCGTCTCATGGGCTATTGCTCACCTTTTTGAGGTCCTGGAGCGATTTCCACGATTAATGATCCCCGAGGTGCGTTTACGTGTAGGTCATCAACACTTGCAGTTTTGGCCGATTTTGGCGCATTTCATGGACTATTACTCACCATTTTGAGGTCTTGGAGCGATTTCCACGATTGATGAACCTCAGTGTGCATTTACCTATCGGTCATCAACACTCGCAGGTTTGGCCGATTGTGGCCCGTTTCATGGAGTATTACTGACCGTTTTGGGGTCCCGAAGCGATTTTCTTGGTTTATGGACCCCAAGGTGCGCTTACGTGGATGACATTAACACTCGCCATTTTGGCCGTTTCTGGCCCATTTCGTGGACTATTACTCACTGTTTTGGGATCCCAGAGCGACTTTTATGGTTGCTGAACCCCAAGGTGCGCTTACGTATCGTTCATCAACACTCACCTCTTTGACGATTCTGACCCATTTCATAGACTATTACTCACCGTTTTGGGGTAAGGAGCAATTTCCATGGTTACTGAACCCCGAGGTGCGCTTACGTGCAGGACATTAACACTCGCTGTTTTGGCCGATTCTGGCCCGTTTCATGGACACCAATTTGGGGTCCCAGAGCGATTTTTATGGTTGCCGAAGCCCAAGGTGTGCTTAGGTGTCGTTCATCAACACTCGCCATTTTGGCCGATTCTGGCCCGTTTCATGGGATATTACTCATTGATTTGGGGTTTTGGAGC
>NW_025279358.1:0-1234 GCF_018294505.1 Triticum aestivum
TCGTCGAGATAGACCAAAACGAATTCATTGGTGTAGGGGTTGAAGATGAAGTTCATCATGCGAGAGAACGTCGGAGGAGCGTTGGCGAGGCCAAAAGACATGACGGTGTATTCATATGAACCAAAGCTTGTTCTGAACGCCGTCTTGGGAATATCTTGCTCACGAATACGAATCTGATGATAACCCATACGGAGATCAAGCTTGGAGAATACTTGAGCACCCTTGAGTTGTTCGAACAGCTCATTGATGTTGGGAAGTGGGTATTTGTTCTTGATGGTCTTCTTGTTTACTGGACGGTAATCAACACAAAGTCGACTCGATCCATCCTTCTTCTTCACAAAAAGAACACCACAACCCCACGGAGAAGTACTAGGCCGAATGAGACCCAATCTTTCTTGCTCATCGAGTTGCTTCTTCAACTCCTTCAACTCTTCGGGGCCGAGCTTGTAGGGACGTTTGCACACAGGTTCCGTGTCAGGCTCAAGTTCAATAACGAATTCAACTGGCCGGTTTGGAGGCATCCCTGGAAGTTCTTCTGGAAAGACGTCTTGATATTCGCAAACAACCGGAATCTGCGAAATAGCATCCAATTCACCCTTCTCATTGAGAGAAAACAACCGGATGGAATTATCCCGAGCGGCAAAGACAATGACCTCCTTAGACGAATGAGTCAGTTGAATCTGCCTGGCTGCACAATCAAGCTGAGCTTTATGCTTAGAGAGCCAGTCCATCCCGAGAATAAGATCGATATCCGAGTTGCCAAGAACCATTGGAGAAGCAAGAAACTTGAAATCACCCATCAGGATTGAAATATCCGGCACCTCCATACTGGAACTTAGTCGCTTAGCTGGAGAGACGACTTGCATAGCTCTAGGTAATGCCCTAGTGCTAAAATTGTTCTCCGATGCAAATGGAAATGACATGAAGGAATGCGATGCACCAGAGTCAAAAAGAACTTTTGCAGGAATATCATTAACAGGAAGGTTACCCATGATCACATCTGAAGAATCCTCAGCCTGAGCTGCATTCAGCATATTGACCTTGGCGTTCTTGGGATTGTGCTTGACCACAGCTGTACTTGCCGATCTGACAGGAGGAGGAGGAGGAAGACGCCTCTGGTTGGTACACTTGTTGGCATAGTGACCCTTCTGTTGGCACTTGTTGCACGTGACCTCTGAAAGCGGACGGTGATACGGAGCACTCGATCTTGGCGCTTGAGACGAAGCCTTGTTCT
>NW_025279359.1:0-1234 GCF_018294505.1 Triticum aestivum
AGAGCTCCCACTCACTTTCTTGTAAACGCAGGCTTCTCCATAAGTCTGTGTAAACCCAAACGCTTTGATCATCTCATCAAAGTGAATGTTCCAACTCCGAGATGCTTGCACCAGCCCATAAATCGAGCGTTGGAGCTTGCACACTTTGTCAGCATTCTTAGGATCGACAAAACCTTCCGGCTGCATCATATACAATTCTTCCTTAAGGAAACCATTAAGGAATGCCGTTTTGACGTCCATTTGCCATATTTCGTAATCATAGAATGCGGCAATTGCTAACATGATTCGGACGGACTTCAGCTTCGCTACCGGTGAGAAAGTCTCATCGTAGTCAACCCCTTGAACTTGTCGATAACCCTTAGCGACAAGCCGAGCTTTATAGATGGTCACATTACCATCCGCGTCTGTCTTCTTCTTAAAGATCCATTTATTTTCTATGGCTTGCCGTTCTACGGGCAAGTCAGTCAAAGTCCATACTTCGTTTTCATACATGGATCCTATCTCGGATTTCATGGCTTCTAGCCATTTGTCGGAATCTGGTCCCGCCATTGCTTCTTCATAGTTCGAAGGTTCACCGTTGTCTAACAACATGATTTCCAAGACAGGGTTGCCGTACCACTCTGGTGCGGAACGTGTCCTTGTGGACCTTTGGATTTCAGTAGGGGCTTGATCAGAAGTATCTTGATCATTTTCATTAACTTCCTCTCTAGTCGGTGCAGGCACCTCAGGAACATTTTCTTGAGTTGCGCCATTTTCCGGTTCAAGAGGTAATACTTCATCAAGCTCTACTTTCCTCCCACTTACTTCTTTCAAGAGAAACTCTTTCTCCAGAAAGGACCCATTCTTGGCAACAAAGATCTTGCCTTCGGATCTGAGGTAGAAGGTGTACCCAATAGTTTCTTTTGGGTACCCTATGAAGACGCATTTTTCCGATTTGGGTTCGAGCTTTTCAGGTTGAAGTTTCTTGACATAAGCATCGCATCCCCAAACTTTTAGAAACGACAGCTTAGGTTTCTTCCCAAACCATAATTCATACGGTGTCGTCTCAACGGATTTCGACGGAGCCCTATTTAAAGTGAATGCGGCAGTCTCTAAAGCATAGCCCCAAAAAGAAAGCGGTAAATCGGTAAGAGACATCATAGATCGCACCATATCTAACAGAGTGCGATTACGACGTTCGGACACACCATTACGCTGAGGTGTTCCAGGCGGCGTGAGTTGTGAAACTATTCCA
>NW_025279360.1:0-1234 GCF_018294505.1 Triticum aestivum
GGTAAATCGGTAAGAGACATCATAGATCGCACCATATCTAACAGAGTGCGATTACGACGTTCGGACACACCATTACGCTGAGGTGTTCCAGGCGGCGTGAGTTGTGAAACTATTCCACATTTTCTTAAGTGTGCCCCAAACTCGTGACTCAAGTATTCTCCTCCACGATCTGATCGTAGAAACTTGATTTTCCTGTCACGTTGATTTTCAACCTCACTCTAAAATTCCTTGAACTTTTCAAAGGTTTCAGACTTGTGTTTCATTAAGTAGATATACCCATACCTACTTAAATCATCAGTGAGGGTGAGAACATAACGATAGCCACCGCGAGCCTCAACACTCATCGGACCGCACACATCAGTATGTATGATTTCCAATAAGTCGGTTGCTCGCTCCATTGTTCCTGAGAATGGAGTCTTGGTCATTTTACCCATAAGGCATGGTTCGCATGTGTCAAATGATTCATAATCAAGAGACTCTAAAAGTCCATCAGCATGGAGCTTCTTCATGCGTTTGACACCTATGTGACCAAGGCGGCAGTGCCACAGGTATGTGGGACTATCATTATTAACCTTACTTCTTTTGGTACTCACATTATGAATATGTGTAGCATCACGTTCGAGATTCATAAGGAATAAACCATTCACCATAGGAGCATGACCATAAAACATATCTCTCATAAAAATGGAACAACCATTATTCTCAGATTTAAAAGAGTAGCCATCTCGAATTAAACGAGACCCTGATACAATGTTCATGCTCAAAGCTGGCACTAAATAACAATTATTAAGGTTTAAAACTAATCCCGAAGGGAGATGCAGAGGTAGCGTGCCGACGGCGATCACATTGACCTTGGAACCATTCCCGACGCGCATCGTCACCTCGTCCTTTGCTAGTTTCCGCTTATTCCGCAGCCCCTGCTTTGAGTTACAAATGTGAGCAACTGCACCGGTATCAAATACCCAGGAGCTACTACGGGCACTAGTAAGGTACACATCAATTACATGTATATCACATATACCTTTTGTTTTGCCGGCCTTCTTATCCGCTAAGTACTTAGGGCAGTTCCGCTTCCAGTGACCGCTTCCCTTGCAATAAAAGCACTCAGTCTCGGGCTTGGGTCCATTCTTTGGCTTCTTCCCGGTAGCTTGCTTGCCGGGCGCGGCAACCTCCTTGCCGTCCTTCTTGAAGTTCTTTTTACCCTTGCCTTTCTTGAACTTAGTGGTTTTATTGA
>NW_025279361.1:0-1234 GCF_018294505.1 Triticum aestivum
TGGGTCACCTGTGGCCGGGGAGATCGGAGCCGAAGACTTATTTCAGCTTAGTGCAGCAATTCCTTGATGCGGTGCCACATATAAATGCAATGAAGAGGTCAGCATGCATAGAGGGCGCTAGGATGGCTCTTGCCCGTGTTAAGACATACTGGGCAGAGATGGAGACCACCGTTGGTGCGTCCCGAGATTCGGACAAAAGCCGAGTACCCTCCGAGCACTATTTTCAGGAAGTTCTTGAAGGCACTCGTGTAATAGAGACGCAGTGCCCGAAAGATGCTATGTTATGATAGCATATGTAATTATAAAGTAATATTTTGATAAACTGTAGTGGCCTTTTTTATACTTGTGCCTCCAAGTATTGGGAACACCTCCTATGCGGTCGTTTTAAGATATATATATATATATATATATATATATATATATATATATATATATATATATATATATATATAATCTGAAAGATGGCAGTCGTTGGCTTCATCCCCCATGCACAAAGTGTGGGGGTGCTCGCAGAAGACGCATTTTCACACTTAACCCAACATCTTGGTCCTACAAAGGAGGTGATAGCGCAGCGGGCCAGGCAACCGGACTATAATGCTTTAACACTTTCACTTAGCCATAGGAGTTTGACTATGAGACTATTTAGGTAGCCCCTTGGTGGCAACTGCGCCCGTCTGAGTTCGGGGCGCGTATGTGCCTGACCGGGAAGCGGCCCTTCGTTAAAGCGGAGGAATCCGATAGATTCCGATAGGTCATCGAGTGGCTGACCAGTCTCATGCTACATCATGACAGTCAGTTTTCGGCTTTCTCTACTGAGGTGCTCGCCCAGCCGAACCGGGGCACAATCGCAGTAGTTCTCCTGGTGCTACCTTAGCCTATAGAGCGGAACGTAAGGTAGCCAAACTCAGGAGCCAGGCAACCCAACATTTGACCAAAGACATGATTCGGAGCTGATGCATATAATGCCAAAACTCGCGACGCCGAACACTCCCTAAGGTGTTCGGTCTTTATGAGTGCGGGCGAAACAACACTCTTTATTATTAAAAAAGCCCCTAGTGTCCAGGTACGTGCAAAAATTCTGACGTGGCCACATGCCAAGACGCCAGCCTCCTCCTTGGTTATATCAGAAAGAAAAAACCAGGGGATGTGTAGCAACAAGAGACAGTAAAAAAGGTTTAAGCAGGGTCTTAATCTAAAAAGAATCCTTTAGGACGGGTCCCTACTGCACGTCTGC
>NW_025279362.1:0-1234 GCF_018294505.1 Triticum aestivum
GACCCTCTCGGCTTCTTATTCACCCTAGTTCTCCGTCCAGGAGTTGCAAGTAGTTTCTGGTGTTTGTAGCCTACTGGAGGCCGTGGACAGCGCTGACCGTAGGGGTGGGCTGTGATGCGGTAGGTACGTGGCACGGTGTACCGAATACCCGTTAGGTATCTCGGGAACCCTGTTCACATCGTTCGGGGCCGTATGGGAAACCTCGGCCGGACTCCCTGCGGATGGAACCTGAATAGGCGATAAACCTGGACTGGAGGCTTAGGTGATTAGGTAGGTCGTGGCCGACACCCACGTTGGGCTTCCGCTTGAAGGTTGCCGAGTACATGTCGTGTAAGCAACGATAAGTGGTGAGAGCGTGTGTGAAGAAGTACACCCCTGCAGGGTTAACATGATCTATTCGAATAGCCGCGTCCGCGGTAAAGGACTACTTGGTTGCCTATAAGTTCATAGACAAGTAAATGGAAACTACTAAAAGCCTCAAGATAAGTGTGAGTGCCGAGGATGGCTCTTCCGTAGGAAGACGGAGGTGGATCCTCGGTAGTGTATTGAAGTGGTGAATAGTGGACTCGTGTGCGCAAAACTATTTCAAGTTGGAGTATCGTAGGATAGTCTAGCCAAGAGTGAAAGCTGGCTTGCTGCAATAACTCCACCAACCCTTCTTGATACTATGCATGTATGTAGGATCTGATGTAAGTCTTGCTGAGTACCTTTGTACTCATGTTGCTATAATCTACATTTTTACAGAAGACGCTGCAATCCCTTCTGATGGGTTCTATGTAGACGTTGACATCAACGAGTAGGCTAAAGACCCAGGTGGTGACCCTGAACTTGTGGAGGACCACGTAGTATAGCTAGGCTTTCCAAGCCTCTTTTATTTTACTAGTTGTCTGTACTCAGACAAGTTACTTCCGCTGTTGGCTTGTATGACTGTATGACTTGTATGTTGGGTCGCGAGACCCGTACCTTTGTGTATGGTATGTATGGCTCCCTGAGCCTTAAATAAAGTACTTGTATCATAGAGTCATGTTGTGATGCTTCGTTGTATTTGCACATATCGAGCATATTGTGTGTATGATTGAAATGCTTGGTATGTGTGGGATCTGACTATCTAGTTGTTTATCTTTAGTAGCCTCTCTTACCGGGAAATGTCTCCTAGTGTTACCGCTGAGCCATGGTAGCTTGCTACTGCTCTGGAACACTTAGGCTGGCCGGCATGTGTCCTTCTTCGTTCCTG
>NW_025279363.1:0-1234 GCF_018294505.1 Triticum aestivum
TGAACTCAATCTTCATGGAGTATCTGGATAAATTCGTCGTAGTTTATCTCGATGATATACTCATCTACTCCAAGAACGAGGAAGAACATGCCGAACATCTAAGGCTAGTGTTGAAGAAACTTCGAGAGCATCGCCTTTATGCCAAATTTTCTAAATGTGAATTCTGGTTGTCAGAAGTGACCTATCTGGGTCATGTAATATCTGGTAAAGGTATTGCTGTTAACCCTGAGCGAGTTCAAGCCGTCCTTAATTGGACTCCACCTGAATCGGTCAAGCAAGTTCGGAGTTTTCTAGGCTTAGCGAGCTATTGTCGTCGCTTTGTCGAGAACTTCTCCAAGGTTGCTAAACCTCTAACCGAACTCCTCAAGAAAGATAAGAAGTTCGAGTGGACTCCACAATGTGAGCACAGCTTTCAGGAACTGAAAAGATGCCTGACTTCTGCTCCCGTACTGGTACCACCAGACTTCTCTAAGGACTTTGTTATCTACTGCGATGCCTCGCGACAAGGACTAGGCTGTATTCTCATGCAAGATCGACACGTAATTGCTTACGCCTCACGGCAATTGCACCCACATGAGGAGAATTATCCTACTCATGATCTAGAGCTTGCAGCTGTAGTCTATGCACTTAAGACCTGGCGACATTACCTCCTCGGTAATCGTTGCGAAATATTCACTGATCACCAAAGTCTGAAGTACATTTTCACCCAACCGGATCTGAATCTCAGGCAAAGACGTTGGGTTGAGTTGATCACAGACTTCGACTTAGGAATAACCTACACCCCAGGGAAAGCCAACGTCATGGCTGATGCGCTAAGTCGTAAATCTTACTGTAACAACCTGATGTTACAACAAAGTCAACCGCTTCTCCATGAGGAATTTCGGAAGCTTAACCTTCACATTGTTCCTCAAGGTTTTCTTTCCACCTTGGTAGCAAAACCTACTCTTACGGATCAAATCATCGCTGCCCAAAAGCGAGATAAGGGAATATCTAAAATCAAAGAGAACATTGCTAGCGGAGGTGCTAGTTGTTTCTCCACAAATGATCATGGTGTTGTGTACTTTGAGAACCGTCTAGTGGTTCCCAAGAACCAGCATCTACGGCAGTTGATCCTTAAGGAAGCTCATGAATCTCCTCTCACCATTCATCCCGGTAGTACTAAGATGTATCAGGACCTACGCCAGAGGTTCTGGTGGACTAGGATGAAGAGAGAAATTGCTCAGTATATTGCTAA
>NW_025279364.1:0-1234 GCF_018294505.1 Triticum aestivum
CGTCGGGTCTACACGGAGTGGATGTAGCTGTGGGTTTGGCCCGGATGTTGCTCCAAAGTGTTCCTCTGGGCCGACCTAACACAACCGGGTGGAGAGGTCCACTGGTCAAAGCCCGTCCGTGCAAAGTCAAAGGGCTAGATCCCGTGGTCAAACGCTACAGGGTTAGCCGGGACGGGGGCCCTGGGGGGTAGCAATGCCACCGGAGCATCGTACCGGGCCCTCATACATGCGGGGTGGTGTTGTGGCATGTCCGAAGAGGCGGCACGCGTCTCCGGGTTGTGGCCCCCCTCACGGACGGCAATGAAACGGTAGTAGACGTTCTGCGGTAACGATGCAGCGTGAATATTATTAAATACTTGGAGCGCGATAAAATCATGAGTTTTTTACAAAACGTGGGCACATGTGCTATAGGACTGATGTTAATTTTTCATAATATTTTGTGATGGAGAAGTATCTGAACACTTCCCTCTACGCGGATTGCTCTTCGCACGTCTACGACTGTGGCCGGCGGCCTCCGGGGGCTAGCATACCGTCAAATCTTGCGTAGGCGGCCTCTCACAAATTTGGAAGTGTTGAGGCGGTTGCAAACGCCCAGCACGCGTCTCCGGGGTGTGCCCCCCCCCCCTCACGGACGCCGCTGCCGCCGGCACCTGGAGGGGGGAAACGGACGCGTCGGGTCCACACAGAGTGGATGTAGCTGTGGGTTTGGCCCGGATGTTGCTCCAAAGTGTTCCTCTGGGCCGACCTAACACAACCGGGTGGAGAGGTCCACTGGTCAAAGCCCGTCCGTGCAAAGTCAAAGGGCTAGATCCCGTGGTCAAACGCTACAGGGTTAGCCGGGACGGGGGCCCTGGGGGGGTAGCAATGCCACCGGAGCGTCGTACCGGGCCCTCATACATGCGGGGTGGTGTGGTGGCATGTCCGAAGAGGCGGCACGCGTCTCTGGGTTGTGGCCCCCCTCACGGACGGCAATGAAACGGTAGTAGACATTCTGCGGTAACGATGCAGCATGAATATTATTAAATACTTGGAGCGCGATAAAATCATGAGTTTTTTACACAACGTGGGCACATGTGCTATAGGACTGATGGTAATTTTTCATAATTTTTTGTGATGGAGAAGTATCTGAACACTTCCCTCTACGCGGATTGCTCTTTGCACGTCTACGACTGTGGCCGGCGGCCTCCGGGGGCTAGCATACCGTCAAATCTTGCGTAGGCGGCCTCTCACAAAT
>NW_025279365.1:0-1234 GCF_018294505.1 Triticum aestivum
TGAATTTTAGCATGACTTTGCTAAAAATAGGACATATGGGGTACTTGTGACTAATGCATGGGCCGGGGTATCTTAGTAGGTAATTAAGTAGGATCAAGTGGCCCGGCGTACTTGTGACTAATGCATGGCTTTTAGGGTGCCTCGGTGTCGATAAAAACCGAAATGATGAAAGCTTAGGCTTTTAGGGTGCCTCGGCGTCGAAAAACCCTCAATGATAAAAGCTTAGCTTTTAGGATGCCTCGGTGTCGACAAACCCTAAATGATGAGACCATGATCTTGTTCCTTGACAATAACCAACTTTTTGACCAAACTTTGTTCCTATTTAGAGAGAAACATGGCCAACAACGATGAGGCCGGGGGTTCGAGCGTCAAGCCATTCTGGATGCTATCCCAGGAGATGGAGGAACAACCTCACTTGTATGAGGACGCCGCCTTCCCCACCGATCCTGAGACCACTGATGGTACCGCCGAGGATGACCCCACTGATGCCACCACTGATGGTGCCGCCGAGGATGCCACCACTGATGGTGCCGCCGAGGATGCCACCACTGATGATGGCGGCGCACGCACAGATGGCAGCCAACCGAAGAGGCAACGGAAGGACCGGCGCCCGACCGTGCTCCGCACCCTCAAGGAGGAAGTTACTGAAGTGGACTCCGACGGGAATCCAACGGTGCCCGAACGAATAGTCAAGGGGTACTCGCTTCAGCTCGGGTGCATTCTCCGGAGCACCGTCTCGATCAACATCGAGAACCTGAGGCATCCTGACCGAGGGAATTTGCGCAACCTCCTCTTCACGAAGCTGCACGAACGATACAAGTTCCCCGCTGAATTTGAAAACACAAGCCTCAAAGGGAATAAAGTGAACAATGCTGCCCTCACGAAGATGAGCAAGGCCCTGTCTACTTGGAAAAGCAATGTGAAGAGAATGGTCGAGAAAGGTGAGAGTTATGAGAAGATCAAGGAGAAAAATCCTTCGATCACCGAAGATGACTACAATGACTTCAAGATCAATTGCTCGAGCACCGCAAACTCCGAATCAAGTAAGTGGGGGAAAGAAATGCGGGAGCTGAACTTAGGGGAACACACACTCGGTCCCGGCGGTTACAGAGTGGCGGAGCCTATATGGGACAAGGAGGAGGCGGACCGTGCCGAGCAAGGCCTACCGCCCCTCTTCGATAAATACGGTGACAAGCAGACCAGGAACTTTGTCAGGGCCCGGTACAAGAAGGAC
>NW_025279366.1:0-1234 GCF_018294505.1 Triticum aestivum
TAGCTCAAACTGACAGGATGGGCACGAAATTTTTTCGACCAATTTTTTTTTTTTGACTGCCCGGACCCAAAAACTGGAAACGGGTCAAAAAAAACTTCCTATAATGGCACCTGTCTCAAAACACTCAGAAACACCTAAAAATAGGATAGCCAGAAATTTTTTCGAAAAATGCGTTTTCGAAAAATTTTGGGCCTAAACGGAGCGTGGCTACCCGACTCTTTTTTTTTCCGAAACCTACTCCGGCAAGGAAACACGAATCGGAATCTAGATGGATCTCGAAAACAAACCTAATAAGCAAGGAACTCGGATTGGTGGTGGATATATGGTGGTGGTATATGGCAGCGGTGGTGGTAGCGGTGGTAGTATATGGATATGGATATGAATCGGTGGTGGTATATGAATCGGTGGTGGTATATGGATACGAATTCGGAGCGGTGGCGGATAAGCGGTGGTGGTAGATGGCAGGGGCGATGATGATGGTGCGGCGGCGGCGTGACAACTTATGACCAGAACTCGAAACTCTAAAACACTAGACTCTAAGACCAGCAACTAGACACGACGATGCAACCGCAAATTCAACAAAGCAAAACCCTAAAAAGATTATGCAAAGGCTCAGATTGGTTCGGATATGATGAACTAACCCTAATTTTTTTGTGGCTTTTTCGTGGACTGTAGGTATGAAGAACAGACTCGATCTAAACTACGAAAAACTGTAAAATCTCACCGAGCAACCTGGAAATCTGATACCACTTGATAGAGGCTAAGGTGTCCCGTCTTTCGATGAGATGGTGGATTTCGCTTTGGTGGAAGTCGACTTTGACGATCCGACTACGAACGTGCGAGGACGTCGCGCCTTAGCAATCGCTAAACCAACTCCGAGAAGGTTATTGACCACGCCGGAGCACGATCAACCTGACCACGAGGGTCTGTTTCCTGCGAGCAAACGAAGAACAAGCAAGAAACTAAGATTGCAATCTGGATATTGCGAATATAAGATGAAAGCTTTATTGATCAAGGTGGGGTTCTGTGACGCCTTTGTCTGGTCGTTGAACACAAACGAAGTACGCGAAGTTGCAGCTATGGCGAACTTTTAATCTAAACAAAACCCAAAGTCTAAACGATGCCCTAAGGGCTGTATATATGGAGGAAGAGGGGGGAATTTCGTGGCCCTTGGTGGAGGGGTCCGAAATCAACCCTATCTCTTGTTTCCCCACACATACGGACTCTAAAAATA
>NW_025279367.1:0-1234 GCF_018294505.1 Triticum aestivum
CTTCTTTTATTCGGGCAACACAATCAACCATTATTCCCGCATTAATTGGATCTCCTTGCATGTCCCCTCTTTATTCCTATTATAGCGCAACACAATCCATCCTTATTCAGGCATCTCTTTTATTTCTTGCCAAGCTTGTTCCTTGTGTACTTGCGGACATATATAAATTGGTGTAATTTCATGTAAAGCAGCGATGTGGTACTATGATTAATATGAACGAATACTACCTGTTCGTAGAACTGAATCACAGGCGAGCTGGTTCCTTACTTACTTGCGAAAACTGGAGGCGCGGGTTCGATACTCCCACACCACATTAATTTTTGGCTGATTTGAGCGATGCATCATCAATAGGCCGGCCCACGTGCGAGATGTACGCTTTTTCCATACAGACGGACGAAAATCTAACGACGGACCGTCGATCAGTTCGGTTTTTACCACGAATTAATACCACCTCGAGTATATGTTTTAAATTCAAACTGAAAGCGTAAATTCACCGGAAGAAGCGTATTACGACGGTGAACCCACGGAGTCAATCCGTGCTTTATTATTAGGGATAGATATCAGTGATTTTTTGTAATGGGTGAAATATTTCTTAAACCAAAATTTGAAATCATAGCAGCTCAGAAAGCCTGAAAGAAATTTTCGGTTTTCAACTACCACCATGTTGTGCGTCCGGTTCCTTAAAACAGTACAGTACAACTTGAGAATTCAAATCACATAATGCTCCTCCTGCAAATGCTAAGACGACCTCTATATGCCACACCTAAACATGTCACGGCGTATATATGTTTGGCCGTACAATTTTGAATTGTTTTGGAAGCTTATATCGATTCTATGTGTCAGCATAGCAATAGGTGTATGAAACATAGTAAAGATAAGCAGTAGCAGAGCAAGAGTTCTCTGTTAGATTAACGACGAGGAAAGAAAGGTACATCAAGCTCGTTGACCTGTCACCGGTGGAATGTGCACTGGATGATCTGTGGCCAGATATACATACGAGAACATCTCATAGAGCAATTGAGATGAAAGCTGCAGCGACATATGCAACGCAAGCCTATGGTGTTGTTGAGATTCATCCACAGGACCGATCACATAAAACAATCACGACGAATGTTGTGCTCGAGAAACTTTGGCCAGAGGCACCTGCCGTGCCTCATTTTTTTATTTCTTCTGTTTTTCTTCACTATGTTACAATTTTTTTTTCGACAAAGGGTGAATTTTATTAACTCAAAAT
>NW_025279368.1:0-1234 GCF_018294505.1 Triticum aestivum
GGAAAAAAACTAATAAAACTAGTAGTAGCGAGGGGGGGATTTAACAGTAGCGCCGACTTACCAGTAGCGCTTCCCTGTAAACGGCGCTGCAGATAATATCAGTAGCGTCCTTTTCTAAAGAGCGCTGCAGCTATTCATGTGTAGCAGTAGCGTGGGTCAACACGCGCTACTGCTATACGTTAGCTGTAGCGCCTTATTAGTAGCGCCGGTACCCGCGCTACTGAGAAGGCCAAAACCCGCACTGCTGCTAGGCTTTTCCCTAGTAATGTAAGTTAGCTGTAACACCTTACCAGTAACGCAGGAACCCGTGCTACTGCTAGGCATTAGATTCGTGCTACTGCTAGGCTTTTCTTTATTAGTGCGTACGCGAGTTTTCGAGCGAAAACTTCGCGTTATCGGGTGTTGGCACCGACGGCGGCCAGCTTGCTTTCTAAAGAAGTCATCGTGGGTCTCGTGCTTGTGCCAAGCTTTGGGTGACAACCTTTGTCTGTTTGCTCGGACTCGACAGCGGCAATGTTTTCCACCGTCGCCCTCTTTGGGGTGTTGTCGTGAAGTTCAGCCATCGTCGGTTGGGCCTCAACGAGGTGTTAGGCTTATTCTCGGCTCATGTTGTATCTTTTGATCTGCTTTGTAAGAGTACCTCCACACACCTTTTGAGTAATAACGGCGGGCAGGTTGATCTTATAAAAAAATTCAAAATGAAGAAGTGATTCACTACATATACAGTAGTAATGATTTATGAGAAATAAAAAGGTGTCTTGCTAAAAAAAGAAATAGAAAGTGTTTGGGGGCATTTTCGACTTTGGGCCATGTTGTAGGCAGAAAAATAAAGTCTGCGCTGGCCGCTGGGTCTCTTCTCTCTTCGGTCAGCCACCACCGAGTTGTATATTAGTTGACCTGGTCAGTGGTCACACACACGCACTGTCGACAGCGGTCTGCCTGGACACACGCACTGATTCTGCACTCGATCTCGAGTCCATACATCGCCCAAATGATGTTTCGGACGCTGAGCCCAGCACGTCGGATCCCACAAAGACGCAGGACACCGCCGCAAAAACTCCAGACTCGCACCCTGTTGGG
Source organism: Triticum aestivum (assembly GCF_018294505.1). Taxonomy (NCBI): domain Eukaryota; kingdom Viridiplantae; phylum Streptophyta; class Magnoliopsida; order Poales; family Poaceae; genus Triticum; species Triticum aestivum. The sequence continues at coordinate 1,081 of NW_025279368.1, forward strand.
ATAAAAAGAATTCCCACCCACCCCCCACGTTGAGTACTTTCCAAGCAACTCCGGGTGGCCCGACATATGAGATCTAATGTACGTGAAACAACAGCACGAAGAAATAGTCAGGCAATGCTGGACTAGATTCCTCCGTGTTAAAAACAAGATAGCA
>NW_025279369.1:0-1234 GCF_018294505.1 Triticum aestivum
TGATTATGAACATGAATATGCTTTGTGAGTAGTTACGTTTGTTCCTGAGGACATGGGTGAAGTCTTGCTATTAGTAGTCATGTGAATTTGGTATTCGTTTGATATTTTGATGAGATGTATGTTGTCTTTCCTCTAGTGGTGTTATGTGAACGTCGACTACATGACACTTCACCATTATTTGGGCCTAGAGGAAGGCATAGGGAAGTAATAAGTAGATGATGGGTTGCTAGAGTGATAGAAGCTTAAACCCTAGTTTTTGCGTTGCTTCGTTAGGGGTTGATATGGACCCATATGTTTAATGCTGTGGTTAGGTTTACCTAATACTCCTTTTTGTAGTTGCGGATGCTTGCAATAGGGGTTAATCATAAGTGGGATGCTTGTCCAAGTTAGGGCAGTACCCAAGTGCCGGTCCACCCACATATCAAATTATCAAAGTACCGAACGCGAATCTTACCAACGTGATGAAACTAGCTTGACGATAAATCCCAATGTGTCCTCGGGAGCTCCTTTCTCATTATTAGAATTGTCGAAGCTTATCCTTTTCTACACAAAGGATTGGGCCACCTTGCTGCACTTTATTTACTTTATTTACTTTTTGCTCGTTCCTATTTATCTTATCACAAAACTATCTATCACCTACAATTTCAGTGCTTGCAGAGAAAACCTTACTGAAAACCGCTTATCATTTCCTTGTGCTCCTCGTTGGGTTCGACACTCTTACTTATCGAAAGGACTACAATAGATCCCCTACACTTGTGGGTCATCAAGACTCTTTTCTGGCGCCGTTGCCGGGGAGTGTAGCGCTTTTGGTGAGTGGAACTTGGTAAGGAAACATTTATATAGTGTGCTGAAATTTTCTGTTACTTGTCACTATGGAAACTAATCCTTTGAGGGGCTTGTTTGGGGTATCTTCACCCCAACTAGAAGAGCAAAGATATGCTCCTCAACCTACTGAACCTTATGAAAATATTCACTTTGAGATTCCTTCGGGTATGATAGAAAAACTGCTAGCTGATCCTTTTGCGGGAGATGGAACATTGCATCACGACTTACACCTTATCTTTGTGGATGAAGTTTGTGGATTATTTAAGCTTGCAGGTATCCCCGATGATGTTATCAAAAGGAAGGTCTTCCCTTTATCTTTGAAGGGAGATGCAATGACATGGTATAGGCTATGTGATGATACGAGATTTTGGAATTATAAGCGACTGAAGTTGGAATTTCACCAGAAGTT
>NW_025279370.1:0-1234 GCF_018294505.1 Triticum aestivum
GGAACGGCAGTGTTATCGATCCCAAACGGGCCACCCTGAGCCCTATATATATCCAGCCGACCCGGCCGAATCGCCGCATCAATCGCAGTCGCATCATGCCGCCCAACAAGGTCCAGCCGCAGGGGTCTCTTCTCCTGCCTGTACAGCGGCGAGCGCGACGAACCCCATAACTTCAACTTCAAGGCCGCCCGGTGAGTGCGACGGCCCCCCCTAACTTCAACTTCAAGGCCGACCTCCTCGACCTCATCCCCGACTTCTACGAGGAGGCGTTCGACCGGCTGCCCGTCCAAGACATGTCGGACGCCGTCGCGGATCAACTATACGAAACCATGCGCGACGGCAGCCTGTCCCTCGGCCTCCTGGACCCCGTCTCCAACATCATCCTCGGCACCCTCGCCCTCCTCCCGCGCGACGACTTCCGGCTAAAGGAGGAGCCGCCCGCCAAGAGGATCAGGAGGTCCAAGAGGCTCGCCGGCATGGGGCAGCCCAAGGATAGCTTGTCGTCCGCAGGGTTACCTGGCGCAGAGTTGCTCAGGCGTCCTGCCAGGCTCTCGTCAGGTTGATGACGAGCTACTTCGGATGCATCACCGAAGAACAGGCCACCCGCTACCTCCACTGGGCGGGCGCCATCTATACGCTGCGGAGCTCGTGCTCCCTGGCCCTGCCTCCGAGAGGACTCAGGCCGCGCTCAGGTGTGCGGCGATGCATGTGTGCCATTCCGCGCCTGACGTCCTTGTGCGGCTCCAAGTGTCACCTTTTCCACGTCAACGACTCCTCGCCACCGCCCCCTTCCTAAAGCCGGGAGGGCCGAAGCTCACCGTTCATAATGTTAACACCAACATGGATTTGCTGCGGTACCAGGACGACGGCCCCCTCGACCTCCAGGTGAATTTGCTGCCGGGCGGGAGGGGGGGTAGTCGTCTACTACCGGAACCTCAAGCCCAGTGAAGGAACATTTGAGGTTTCCAAAAGCACGAGCTCCATGGACGGCTTCGACATGGTCACCATCAATGTCGAGCGGCATGGCGACCACTTCGTGTCCTTGCGGTCTCATGAAAACAAGAGATCCATGATATCAGCATGTCTGGCAAAGGCCGTGAAAACATCTCATAGGCGTGGGTTATTGGACAACTGTGGCGGTGATGCCTGCGAGTACACCCAGTCTCTCAAGACGAGGCTCCACGCCATGATCCACACCTTCTATATCAAAGCCGTCACCATGCTACCCTCTGCA
>NW_025279371.1:0-1234 GCF_018294505.1 Triticum aestivum
ACCCTCCTAGGACTCTTGCCCCCTTAAACCCTAGGCGCATGGGCCTATGTGGGGCTGGTGCCCTTGGCCCATTAGGCCAAGGCGCACCCCCCTACAGCCCATGTGGCCCCCCGGGACAGGTGGACCCACCCGGTGGACCCCCGGGACCCTTCCGGTGGTCCCGGTACAATACCGATAACCCCGAAACTTGTCCCGATGCCCGAAACAGGACTTCCCATATATAAATCTTTACCTCCGGACCATTCCGGAACTCCTCGTGACGTCCGGGATCTCATCCGGGACTCCGAACAACATTCGGGTTACTGCATATACATATCCCTATAACCCTAGCGTAACTGAACCTTAAGTGTGTAGACCCTACGGGTTCGGGAGACATGCAGACATGACCGAGACTCTCTCAGTCAATAACCATTAGCGGGATCTGGATACCCATGATGGCTCCCACATGCTCCTCGATGTTGTCATCGGATGAACCACTATGTCGAGGATTCGATCAAATCCTGTATGCAATTCCCTTTGTCAATCGGTACGTTACTTGCCCGAGACTCGATCGTCGGTATCCCAATACCTTGTTCAGTCTCGTTACCGGCAAGTCACTTTACTCGTACCGTAATGCATGATCCCGTGTCCAACACCTTGGTCACATTGAGCTCAATATGATGATGCATTACCGAGTGGGCCCAGAGATACCTCTCCGTCATACGGAGTGACAAATCCCAGTCTCGATCTGTGTCAACCCAACAACTACTTTCGGAGATACATGTAATGCACCTTTATAGTCACCCAGTTACGTTGTGACGTTTGGTACACCCAAGGCACTCTTACGGTATCCGGGAGTTACACGATCTCATGGTCGAAGGAAGAGATACTTGACACTTGCAAAGCTCTAGCAAAACGAACTACACGATCTTTTATGCTATGCTTAGGATTGGGTCTTGTCCATCACATCATTCTCCTAATGATGTGATCCCGTTATCAACGACATCCAATGTCCATAGTCAGGAAACCATGACTATCTGTTGATCACAACGAGCTGGTCAACTAGAGGCTTACCAGGGACATTGTGTGGTCTAAGTATTCACACGTGTATTACGATTTCCGGATAATACAGTTATAGCATGAATAAAAGACAATTATCATGAACAATGAAATATAATAATACTTTTATTATTGCCTCTAGGGCATATTTCCAACAGTCTCCCACTTGCACTAGAGTCACTAATCTAGTTACATT
>NW_025279372.1:0-1234 GCF_018294505.1 Triticum aestivum
CATAGTTGTTGAACCCCAAGGTGTGCTTACGAGTTGGTCATCAACACTCCCAGTTTTGGCCGATTCTGGCCCGTTTCATGGACTATTACTCACTGTTTTGGGGTCCCAAAGCGATTTCCATGATTGTCGAATTCCAAGGTGCGCTTACGTGTCGGTCATCAACACTCACATATTCGGTCGATTCAAGTCTGTTCCGTGCACTATTACTCAGCGTTTGGGGGACCCAGAATGATTTCCACGATTGATGAGCCCCGGGGTGCGTTTATGTGACCGTCGTCAACACTCACAGTTTTGGCCAATTCTGACCTGCTTCGCGGACTATTACTCACCGTTTTGGGGTCCCGTAGCGATTTCCATAGTTGTTGAACCCCAAGATGTGCTTACGTGTTGGTCAACAACACTCGCAGTTTTGGCCGATTCTGGCCCGTTTCATGGACTATTACTCACCGTTTTCGGGTCCCAAAGCGATTTCCATGGTTGTCAAACTCCAAGGTGCACTTACGTGTCAGTCATCAACAATCACAGTTTGGGTCGATTTGGGCCCGTTTCTTGGACTATAACTCTATTTTGGGGTCTCGGAGTCATTTCCACGATTGACGAATCCCGGGGTGCGTTTACGTGTCGGTCATCAACACTCACATATTCGGCCGATTCTAATACGTTCCGTGCACTATTACTCAGTGTTTTGTGGACCCAGAGCGATTTCCACGATTGATGAACCCCGGGGTGCGTTTATGTGTCCGTCGTCAACACTCACAGTTTTGGCCAAATCCGACCTGTTTCGTGGACTATTACTCACCGTTTTGGGGGCCCCAAAGCGATTTTCATAGTTGTTGAACCCCAAGATGTGCTTACGAGTTGGTCATCAACACTCCCAGTTTTGGCCGATTCTGGCCCGTTTCATGGACTATTACTAACCGTTTTGGGGTCCCAAAGCGATTTCCATCATTGTCGAACTCCAAGGTGCGCTTACGTGTCGGTCATCAACAATCACAGTTTGGGCCGATTCTGGCCCGTTTCTTGGACTATTACTCTATTTTGGGGTCATGGAGTTGTTTCCACTATTGACGAACCCCGGGGTGCATTTACGCGTCGGTCATCAACACTCACATATTCCACCGATTCTAGTCCGTTTCGTGCACTATTACTCAGCATTTTCGGGACCCAGAGCGATTTCCATGATTGATGAACTCTAGGGTGCGTTTACGTGACCGTCGTCAACACTCATAGTTCT
>NW_025279373.1:0-1234 GCF_018294505.1 Triticum aestivum
TCTTTGATTCACGAGCTAGTCAAGTAGAGGCATACTAGTGACACTCTGTTTGTCTATGTATTCACACATGTATTATGTTTCCGGTTAATACAATTCTAGCATGAATAATAAACATTTATCATGATATGAGGAAATATATAATAACTTTATTATTGCCTCTAGGGCATATTTCCTTCATTGTGCTGCTTCGGGGGAAACCCCTAGGATCTGGTCTTCCAGATTGGACCATGGCGGTACTATGGTGCCGTTTCTCTCTTGGGAGTATTGTTTGTGGAGCAGCGCTGGAAGACAGAGGCAGGTGGTTGAGTGGCTTCCTCTTGCACGGAGCTTCGGTAGAGCTGTCAAGTCATGCCTGAGCGACAGGTGCTACGTTGAGTCATGCCTGGTTGGCAGGTGCTACGCACGACAAATTTTCCAGAGTCGTCACGTCTGAACGGACGAGCGCAGGGCGGTGGCGCCATTGGGCGCCGTGGTGGCGTCAACGGATGTATAGATGGGCAAGGATGATGCGGATCTCTCTCTGAAGATGGATCAGCGGTCCGATGAAGATGGTGCTACGTCTTGAGCTTGCGTTGGTTTTCCTTGAAGAGGAAATGGTGATGCAGCAAAGTAGCGTAAGTATTTCCCTTAGTTTTTGAGAACCAAGGTATCAATCCAGTAGGAGGCTCCTCAAAAGTCCCACACACCTACACAAACATACAAGAACCTCGCAACCAATGCAACAAAGGGGTTGTCAATCCCTTCACGGCCACTTGCGAAAGTGAGATCTGATAGAGATAATATGATAAGATAAATATTTTTGGTATTTTTATGATATAGATTAGAAAAGTAAAGATGCAAATAAAAGTAGATGGAAAACTTATATGATAAAAGATAGACCCGGGGCCATAGGTTTCACTAGTGGCTTCTCTCAAGATAGCATAAGTATTATGGTGGGTGAACAAATTACTGTGGAGCAACTGATAGAAAAGCGCATAGTTCACTACTAGGAAAATGCTTATATGTAGACATTTAGCAGTAGCGTTGGTTAGATACCCCTCGCTACTGCTATTTAGCAGTAGCGCCGGCCAGGACCAGCGCTACAAGCGCACGTTAGCAGTAGCGCTGGATTTCACGGCCAGCGCTATTGCTAATGGGCCACGCTCTCGGCCCCCCATTGCAACTTTAGCTATAGCGCTGGGCCTCCTCCCCCGCGTTGCCGCTAAGCCCACCTCTGCTTCCTCCCGCACCGGCC
>NW_025279374.1:0-1234 GCF_018294505.1 Triticum aestivum
TGTTGGGGAACGTAGCAGAAATTCAAAATTTTCCTACGTGTCACCAAGATCTATCTATGGAGAGACCAGCAACGAGTAGAAAGAGAATGCATCTACATACCCTTGTAGATCGCTAAGCGGAAGCGTTCAAGTGAACGGGGTTGATGGAGTCGTACTCGTCGTGATTCAAATCACCGATGATCCTAGTGCCGAACGGACGGCACCTCCGCGTTCAACACACGTACAGCCCGGTGACGTCTCCCACGCCTTGATCCAGCAAGGAGAGAGGGAGAGGTTGAGGAAGACTCCATCCAACAGCAGCACAACGGCGTGGTGGTGGTGGAGGAGCGTGGCAATCCAGCAGGGCTTCGCCAAGCACCATGGGAGAGGAGGAGTAGGGAGAGAGGTAGGGCTGTGCCAGAACTTCGTGTATAGCTCCCATGCGCCTCCCCACTATATATAGGGGTGGAGGGGCTGGTTTCTTTCCCTCCAAGTCCATTGGGGCGTTGGCCAAGGTGGGAGGAAAGAAATCTCATTATCTCCTTCCCCACCGATTGTTATCCCCCCTTTTTAGGGATCGTGATCTTATCCCTTCGGGATATGATCTTATTCCTTCTAAGGGGGGATCTTGGTGCGCCTTGACCAGGGGTGTGGGGCCTTGCCCCCACTACCCACGTCCATGTGGGTCCCCCCATGCAGGTGGGCCCCACTCCGGAACCTTCTAGAACCTTCCCGGTACAATACCGAAAAATCCCGAACATTTTCCGGTGGCCAAAATAGGACTTCCCATATATAAATCTTTACCTCCGGACCATTACGGAACTCCTCGTGACGTCCGGGATCTCATCCGGGACTCCGAACAACATTCGGTAACCACATACAAATTTCCTTTATAACCCTAGCGTCATCGAACCTTAAGTGTGTAGACCCTACGGGTTCGGGAGACATGTAGACATGACCGAGACGTTCTCCGGTCAATAACCAACAGCGGGATCTGGATACCCATGATGGCTCCCACATGTTCCACGATGATCTCATCGGATGAACCACGATGTCAAGGACTTAATCAATCCCGTATTCAATTCCCTTTGTCTATCGGTATGTTACTTGCCCGAGATTCGATCGTCGGTATCCAATACCTTGTTCAATCTCGTTACCGGCAAGTCACTTTACTCGTTCCGTAACACATCATCCCGTGATCAACTCCTTGGTCACATTGCGCATATGATGATGTCCTACCGAGTGGGCCCAGAGA
>NW_025279375.1:0-1234 GCF_018294505.1 Triticum aestivum
TACATATAATATGAGAAATGCTACAGAGCTCCCACTCACTTTCTTGTAAACGCAGGCTTCTCCATAAGTCTGCATAAACCCAAACGCTTTGATCATCTCATCAAAGCGAATGTTCCAACTCCGAGATGCTTGCACCAGTCCATAAATGGATCGCTGGAGCTTGCATACTTTGTTAGCGTTCAGAGGATCGACAAAACCTTCCGGCTGCATCATATACAGTTCTTCCTTAAGATGCCCGTTAAGGAATGCTGTTTTGACGTCCATCTGCCATATCTCATAATCATAGTATGCGGCAATTGCTAACATGATTCGGACGGACTTTAGCTTCGCTACGGGAGAGAATGTCTCGTCGTAGTCAATCCCTTGAACCTGTCGATAACACTTAGCGACAAGTCGAGCTTTATAGATGGTAACATTACCATCCGCGTCCGTCTTCTTCTTAAAGATCCATTTGTTTTCTATCGCTCGCCGATCATCGGGCAAGTCTGTCAAAGTCCATACTTTGTTTTCATACATGGATTCTATCTCGGATTTCATGGCTTCAAGCCATTTGTTGGAATCCAGGCCCGCCATTGCTTCTTCATAGTTCGAAGGTTCATTGTTGTCTAACAACATGATTTCCAGGACAGGGTTGCCGTACCACTCTGGTGCGGAACGTGTCCTTGTGGACCTACGAAGTTCAGCAGTAACTTGATCCGAAGTACCTTGATCATTATTATGGTTTTCCTCTTCAGTTGGTGTGGGCATCACAGGAACGGTTTCCTGTGCTGCGTCACTATCCCGCTCAAGAGGTAGTACTTCATCGAGTTCTACTTTCCTCCCACTTACTTCTTTCGAGAGAAACTCTTTTTCCAGAAAGCATCCGTTCTTGGCAACAAAGATCTTGCCTTCGGATCTTAAGTAGAAGGTATACCCTACAGTTTCCTTAGGGTATCCTATGAATACGCATTTTTCCGACTTGGGTTCGAGCTTTTCAGGTTGAAGTTTCTTGACATAAGCTTCGCATCCCCAAACTTTTAGAAACGACAGCTTAGGTTTCTTTCCAAACCATAATTCATACGGTGTCGTCTCAATGGATTTAGACGGTGCCCTATTTAAAGTGAATGTAGCTGTCTCTAGAGCGTATCCCCAAAATGATAGCGGTAAATCGGTAAGAGACATCATAGACCGCACCATATCCAATAGAGTGCGATTACGACGTTCGGACACACCGTTTCGCTGAGGTGTTCCAGGC
>NW_025279376.1:0-1234 GCF_018294505.1 Triticum aestivum
GGATGCTGGTGGGGTGGTCCCTTCGGTCAAAAGTGATCGGGCAGGAGGACCATGGATTGAACTTCGGGGCAACTGGCTCCATCGCGTATACATCCCTGAGTGCACGCTTCCGCTCCCTTTTGGGTATGTGGGTTGCGTATATCATGTTCACCGTATGAACTTGTGGGGGGAAACCCTTCTGTCCTCTATTGTTCGGCGGTCGGGTCTCTTCCTCGTCATCGCTATGCAGCCCCTTGTCATTGATTTCGGCAATTAACTTGCATGCCTGCTTGAATACCCAACAGTCCCTGTTGGTGTGGTTAGCTGGCTTTTCGGGGGTGCCGTTTATCTGGCACGAGCGGTCGAGTATTCTGTCCAAATTGGACGGACCCGGGGTAGTTCTTTTGAATGGCTTATTCCGCTGACCGGGTTTAGAGCCTCTGAATCCGGCATTGACTGCCGTATCCTCGCTATTGTCGCTGTTAATGCGGCGTTTGTTTTTGTTGCGACGCGACCTGCCATTGCGGTCCTTGATATCCGGACTGCCAGAAATTTTGCTGAGGTTGTTGCTACGAGCTAGCCAGCTATCCTCACCTGCGCAGAAGCGGGTCATGAGTGATGTGAGGGCTGCCATGGATTTCGGCTTTTCTTGTCCTAAGTGCCAGGCCAGCCACTAGTCGCGGATGTTATGTTTGAAGGCCGCGAGGGCCTCCGCATCCGGACAGTCGACGATTTGATTTTTCTTAGTTAGGAACCGCGTCCCGAATTGTCTAGCCGATTCATCTGGCTGCTGAATTATATGGCTTAGGTCGTCGGCGTCTGGTGGTCGCACGTACGTGCCTTGGAAGTTATCGAGGAATGCGGCTTCCAGGTCTTCCCAACTCCCAATTGACCCTGCTGGCAAGCTGTTAAGCCAATGCCGGGCTGGTCCTTTAAGCTTGAGTGGGTGGTATTTGATGGCGTGGAGATCAACACCGCGGGCCATGTGGATATGAAGGAGATAGTCCTCGATCCAAACCGCGGGGTCTGTTGTGCCATCATAAGATTCAATGTTCACGGGTTTAAACCCTTCGGGGATTTGATGATCCATTACTTCATCTGTGAAGCATAGCGGGTGTGCGACGCCTCTGTATTGGGCGATATCACGACGAAGTTCAAGAGAGCTTTGTCTACTGTGTTCGGCCCGGCCGGACTTACTTTGTCCAGCGCGACGGTTGTCGTCACGTATCATGGGGCGCCCACGCGATCCATAGAT
>NW_025279377.1:0-1234 GCF_018294505.1 Triticum aestivum
AAAAGGAAGTAGTGCAGAAAGACGGAAAGTATTTTGTTGCAAACATTTTCCAATATTTACGCTGCTACGAATACTTACCTATGGGAAGTCTTGGCAATAATCTCTTTGGTACGTAATCCGCTATCTGGCATATTTGTGTTTCTACTTTAGTTTCTTGTAGTATTACTCCATCTAAAACTTTTGTTGGTTTTATGTTTCCTTCAATTTTGTACTCATATATAGAAAATGGCAAAAGGAGGTGATAATATTTCATATTCTCGACTGGAGAAGTCTTGTTGTACTTTATTGAAAGTTTGTCTTTCCCCAATGTTTTTTGTGTTGTTAATATGTTATAAGAAAGAAATATTGTTGGAACTTGGAAGTCATAATCTTAGGGTGCTTACATAATTTTCTGTATGACCTCTGTAGAATCCAACGGCATGGACTGGAACACACGGTTCAGAATAATTAAGGGGATCTGCCAAGGTTTACTTTTTCTACATAAAATTCCTATTGTCCATATGAATCTGAAGCCTCAAAACATACTGTTGGGTGATGATATGGAACCGAAAATTGCGGAGTTTTCTACCTCAAAATTACTCGGTCAAAAACTAATACAGTTAAATACCCAAGATCGTGTGCCGACATAGTAAGCCGGCTATAGACTTGTAAAATATTTTTGGTCCTTTATCATTATGTAAATTATATTTTCTCCTCTCCAGTACCGCTTATTCAATGCTAATTATATTCCGTGGATGCATGGCTCCAGAATATTAACTCCAAGGAAAACTCTCCACCAAGTCAGACATATATGATTTAGGTGTACTAATCTTGGAGATCACTACAGGAAAGGAGAATGGCAAGAAAAATCCATCTGGAAGAGAATACATATATGAAGTAAGAGTAAATATTACTTTACTTTACACGGATACAAATTTAGAAACTTCCACTACATGTTAGCTTCTAATTTATCTCGAAAGACCATATTCAAATTCTATACGTGTATAGGTACACCATAAACTTTGTTGAAGGCGTTGTCGGCCCCAATGATTGTTTCCGAGAAGGCTATCTGCGGGGCGGGAGAGGGAGACGACGCCCACCTCCACCGCGACGGCCTCCACCGCCACCACCGGTCGTTGCGGACACGGCTCCGGGGGCGGAGTTCGAGCACTCCGCAGATATGGCAGGATCCCACACCACGTTGCCCGCGGCTGTGGTTGACACGGTCAAGGCTCTGACAGCGGTGACTATTTCG
>NW_025279378.1:0-1234 GCF_018294505.1 Triticum aestivum
ACCCGTGATCACCTCCCAAGTGATCACGGCCCGATAGTATAGCAAGGCAGACTGACAAGAATGTAGGGCCAATGATGATAAACTAGCATCCTATACTAAGCATTTAGGATTGCAGGTAAGGTATCAACAGATGTAGCGACAATGTCAGGCTATGCATCAGAATAGGATTAACGAAAGCAGTAACATGCTACACTACTCTAATGCAAGCAGTATAGAGGAGAATAGGCGATATCTGGTGATCAAGGGGGGGGCTTGCCTGGTTGCTCTGGCAAGAGAGAGGGGTCGTCAACTCCGTAGTCGAACTGGTCAGCAGCAGCGTCGGTCTCGTAGTCTACCGGAGAGAAGAGGGGGAAGAAATAATGAATACAGAGCAAACAAAGCACCACAAAATATATCAAGGCAATATGCGGTGTTCGGTGTGCCCTAACGCGGTAGTAGGTGATACCGGTGAAGGGGGGGGGAAAACCCCCGGGAAAGTATTCCCGGTGTTTCGTGTTTTCGGGCAGAGGAGCCGGAGGGGGAAAGTTGCGGGTTCGATAGGTTAGGGGTGTGTGGCGGACGAACGGACCATGTATCCGGATTCGTCTCGTCGTTCTGAGCAACTTTCATGTACAAAGTTTTTTCATCTGAGCTACGGTTTATTTTATATTAATTTTAAAAGATTAAAATCATTTTAGCATTTATTTAAATATTTTAATCCAACATTATCCAGAATAGTGTCTGCTGACGTCAGCATGACGTCAGCAGTCAACAGAGGTGTTGACTGGTCAACTGACGTGTGGGTCCCACTAGTCATTGACTGTTTAGTCTAATTAGTGGTTAACTAATCTAACTACTGTTTAATTAAACTAATTAGTTAGTTAGGTTAATGTAATTATGATTAATTAACTTAATTAATTCCTTAATTAATTAATTAATTAAATTATTATTATCTATTTATTTATTTTATTTATTTTATATATTATTTTTAATTCCTTTTTTTTAACAAAACGTTCTGGGGCTGGGGTGTGGGACCCCACATGTCATTGGCCTAAGTGCCTTAGCGGGCGCACGGTTACGGGCGCCGGGTGGGTCGGGCGACGAGCGCCAGCCCGACGAGGCGCCGTGGGGCAGCGGGCGTGCGGCCTGGCTCCGACGACCGGAGCAGGGCGGCGCGGTTGGCTGAGAGGATCGCCGCAGTGGACGGCTGACGTAGCGGGAGTGGGATGAGGCGTCGGACGACGACGGCGCCCCG
>NW_025279379.1:0-1234 GCF_018294505.1 Triticum aestivum
GAGTATCTTTTCTTGGCTATGTTGTTACTCCACAGGGAATTGAAGTTGATAAAGCCAAGATTGAAGCTATTGAGAGTTGGCCGCAGCGCAAAACGGTCACACAAGTGAGGAGTTTTCTTGGCCTCGCTGGATTCTATAGGCGTTTTGTGAGAGATTTCAGCACCATTGCTGCACCTCTCAATGAGCTTACAAAGAAAGATGTGCCTTTTCTTTGGGGTACCGCACAGGAAGAAGCCTTCACGGTATTGAAAGATAAGTTGACACATGCTCCTTTACTCCAACTTCCTGATTTTAATAAGACTTTTGAGCTTGAATGTGATGCTAGTGGAATTGGATTAGGAGGTGTGTTATTACAAGATGGCAAACATGTTGCATACTTTTCTGAAAAATTGAGTGGGCCTAGTCTGAATTATTCTACTTATGATAAAGAATTATATGCTCTTGTTCGGACTTTAGAAACATGGCAACATTATTTATGGCCCAAAGAATTTGTTATACATTCTGATCATGAATCTTTGAAACATATTAAAAGTCAAGTTAAACTGAATCGTAGACATGCTAAATGGGTTGAATTCATTGAGACTTTCCCTTATGTCATTAAACACAAGAAGGGAAAAGAAAATGTTATTGCTGATGCATTGTCTCGTCGCTATACTATGCTTTCACAACTTGACTTCAAAATATTTGGTTTCGAGACCATCAAAGATCAATATGTGCATGATGCTGATTTTAAAGATGTAATGCAGAATTGTAAAGAAGGAAGAATGTGGAACAAGTTTGTTGTTAACGATGGATTTGTGTTTCGTGCTAACAAGCTATGCATTCCAGCTAGCTCCGTTCGTCTTTTGTTGTTGCAGGAGGCGCATGGAGGAGGATTAATGGGACACTTTGGCGTGAAGAAGACGGAGGACGTACTTGCTGCACATTTCTTTTGGCCAAAGATGAGACGGGATGTTGAGCGTTTTATTGCTCGCTGCACTACATGTCAAAAAGCTAAGTCACGACTCAATCCTCATGGTTTATATATGCCTTTGCCTGTACCTAGTGTTCCTTGGGAGGATATATCTATGGACTTTGTTTTAGGTTTACCTCGAACAAAGAAGGGGAGGGATAGCATATTTGTTGTCGTGGATAGATTCTCGAAAATGGCACACTTTATACCATGTCATAAAAGCGATGATGCTGTTAATGTTGCTGATTTGTTCTTTCGTGAAATTATTCGCTTGCATGGTGT
>NW_025279380.1:0-1234 GCF_018294505.1 Triticum aestivum
CGAGCCCCGCACCCCGCCGCCGACCCCGCCCGCCGGAGCCCCTCGCCGGAGCGAGCCCGTCGAGGTACTACCGCCGCCGTTCGTCGAGTTGACCGGTTTTCTGGAAAAAAACCTTTTGTTTAAAAAAAATCCTAGATCGGTTTTTTTTCGGTTTTTCTTATTTCACGAGCGTTCACCGAACCGTTCGTTTTAACGAACGCGTTGATCGGTTTTTCTCTGTTAACGAACGTCCGTTATTTAATCGTTCGTCCGTTTTTCTTTTTCGTCAGATTTTCTCGTTATTTTCTCAGATTCGATTTCTCATCGAATCTTCGATTCTGTTTAACTTCTCGCTCGTTTATCGGAATCAGGTGATTCAAGCGCCTAGAGTTTCGTCTCGAAATTCTCTTTCCGTTTAACCTACTCAAACAAGATTTTGCCACAGTAAAATTTGACCTAGATCCAGATTAGCAAACGAAGTTTCTTTCTTTAGCCGTTTGACTTTCGTTGCTTCTTTCGAGTTGATTCTTTTTGCAAACCGGAGTTCTTAAGTTGAACTTTCTGGTTGGATCTTTCTATCGAGTTTTACCTGTGCATTAGATGAGTATTGATTGTGTGCTTGTTTGTTTTGCGATAGAATACCCGGAGTGTGCCGCTTGTTACTTCGACTCGTTAGCTTTTGCGGATCATCAGCAAGGCAAGTAACACTTTGATCATACCCCGTTCATACCCAGTTTTATTGCATTAGATCTATTCCTTCAAACACATTGCATGATAGGATCTAATAAACTGTGGGTATTGGGAAGTAGTTGAGGTAGTACCTATTACCTGTTTTTCTATCAAACCCTTGGGAGTTACTTCTACGTTGCTTTCATTATTGCCATGCTATGCTCGTAGACGTGGATTGGGTTTGAGTGAAATTCATGACAGATGTGAGATTGTTAATTAATGGTTTACTTAAGGTGGCAACTTAAACTCACATCTGGGTGGATTGAGGTACCTGGGTATTCCAGGATTGCCTGTTTTTCTTTTGGACCGCCACCCAGGTTCAAAGGGATCATGAGATTTTTCATGCTAGAATCTTCCGCGTGCAGCCGCAAGCTATTATGGGCTCTAGCATAGTTGATTAAGTTGTGTGAACTCTTACAGTGGTAGACTAGCAGATGTAGGGGAAAGTAGGTGTAACGGTCTACCCATACGTAAGGTGCAAACACTTCTGAAAGTCTGTGTCTTGGTCATCCGTTACTCAAACACC
>NW_025279381.1:0-1234 GCF_018294505.1 Triticum aestivum
GAGTTGCGTATCCTACCACGTAACTGTGGAGAGGTAGAGGCAACTCCTGTTCCGGTTGTTCTCAGTTCCGAGAGCTTTGGGTCGGGTCGAGGCAACCGAAAGGGCCACGACCCTTTATCGTCAGCAGCATCCGAGACCAAAAGCGGGAGTGAGGTTGCCTTGATAGCAACGGGCACGTAATGTGCCAGCCCCACGAGGCAACGCCGCAAGCGCTATTTGGCCGCAGCGGCACACCCAATGGGCGTCCGCCGCGAGGCAACAATTATCCGAAGCACCACTTCCCGTAGGTCGGGTACTAGCACGCAAGCACTCTTAATCCAGCGATTCGAAGCCACACGAGGGACGGGACACGGCGCCGGTAGTCGGCCGCAGTACAACGGGGGATCTACCGGCAGACACGGGTCCAAAGCTACTCATGCGCTTAGTAGCCAACAAGCGGTCAAACCAACCAAGCCTCCGCTCGTGCAAAACACGGGAGGATCACTTGCACGAAGGCGTCCTGCAAGGCCAAATCACGCGTGTCACACCAGCAGCAATAAAGCTATGGATGCAACGATTTTCCGAAGGCAACTTTATCGGGACATCGGTGCAACGTTGTCGGACGGTCTTATCGTGCACGAAACGGGCTACTTTCCTGTTTCCCGAGCCGCATTCGGCTGTTGGGTAAGAATTTCACTTGAGACGTACAGGGGACCGGGACAGCGATGACGTTGCCACCGAGGGGCAACGTTTTTCTGGAGGCGACATTGGAGGGACATCGTTGCGACTGTTTACCGTCGGTCGGACCGTGTACGCAATGGGGTACTTTCCAGTTTCCCGAGCCACCTTCGGCTGTTGGGTCAGAATTTCTCACGAGACATACACGGGACCGGGCCAACACCTTCGTGATGGCATAACGACGGGACATCCGAGGCAACGTTGGGAAAGGATGGGCGTACGTGAACACGGGTGTTTTCCCTAAGAAAAATCACCCGTGTTCCGTACGCCCACCAGGAAGGACCCCTCCTCCCTACTATACCCGAGGGTTTTAGCCCCCATTGGGACCCCTGCCCTTAGTTTGTGAAGGAGGGGTACACTGTTTTGAAACGCTGCCGTGGCAGCGTTTTTTTGCCATGAGACATGTTTTCGCTGCCATGGCACCGTTTGTTGACCATCATTAGCTGGTTTTGAGCCGGTTCGCATGGTGTATGGGCCATTTTTTCCCGGACTCTCGTACCCGTTCACGGGTCCGTGT
>NW_025279382.1:0-1234 GCF_018294505.1 Triticum aestivum
CGTCGAGAGGCTCGACGGAGTGGTGGAACGTGGGTGGATGCAATTTGATAAAATCACTGAGTGACACCACGTTAGCCCTCTGATGGTGTGCTGTATTCTGTTCAATACGCTCCAACAAACGGTTTGTCTCCCGCTTGTTTCTCTCAGCTTCCATCATAACCTCGGCTAGTGAAGGAGGATGAGGCAGATTTTCATTCCTGGCTTCACTGCCTTCGGCCTGCTCTTGGGAAGCAGGGTTAGCGCGCGTGTTGACCATCCTAGGTAAACAAGACAATGATTTAGTCAGGATGGTAAAATTCCGACATAGGATACATAATGTAAGGAATAACTCGGAATGCAAGATGATCATCCGTATGACATGGTAGATACAGAAACTGCTTCTTTTATTCCATCGTCATACACACCATACCGGGTTTAGTACAAGACCAAACAAAGTACTATTACGGTGAAAAGAGGATTACATCTCATCGGAGGCATTCCAAGATCCTATACATTATTTTTCTACATCTCCGGAAAGAGTACAAACTAGGTCATATCCCACGAGTCACGCGGGACGATAGATGACACAGCTAGTGCGAACTAGTGATACTATCACTAACTCAGACCGATCCGTAGTAGTCCTCGTAGAAGTCACCTCCATAGCCTGGAAGTTCAACATGATCATCCGGAAACAGACGGTCTCGCGGAGCTTGTGGACCATAGGGGCTAGGATGAGGCCTTGGACCAACAAACGGTGGCCTGCGGGGACCGCGAGGTGGGGTGATGCCTCCTACATCACGCCAAACCATCACGTCTAGCAGAGCAGATCTCACAGGATAGAGATCGCGCATATCTGAATATCCAGCTTGCACCGCCGGTGCGAACCGAGTCAAAGTAGCCCAGTGGTCAGCACGGGTATTGAAGAGCTCTAACCTTAAGGCCCGATTTTCACGGTCCTTATCCTCGAGCATCTCAGCAGTGGTGCGAGTCCGTGAATCCTCCTGAGTGGAGTCAGCATAGATAGCCTGGAGATACCCTTGTGCTCCCGGAAGTGATCCTGGCATATACCGGAAATCAGAGTCCCGAAATAAACCAGATCTGACTCGCATAATGGTCATCATAGAGTAGGCGGCGTCCTGCACAGCCATCTCAATGGTAACCCCGAGTCCATAGGAACAGTGAAGAGGCTCGGTGGATCCAGGATAAGATGGAAATATCCGGACAGTGCAGAGATACTGGCTTTGATTGAAGTCCC
>NW_025279383.1:0-1234 GCF_018294505.1 Triticum aestivum
CTCCTGCTTCCGCGGACTCCCTCCCAATGCCACGGAGACGGCCACGCACCCCAGGCCCTCTCATTCCTCCTCCCCCCCATGCTCATCCCCTCCTCTGGCTTCCCCTCACTTCCACCGAACGCGGCCGCCGCCGCCGACGAGAACCACCACGGCCACAGCCACCCCCTCGCCCCTCGGTTGTGCCCACGAGCTTCGCAACGTCGTCCTCGACCCCCTCACCGAACCACGCCCCGCCGGAAGCCCTGCAGCGTCGACTTCGAGCTCTTCTTCAACCTTCGGCCGCCGGTGACCTCGTCTTCGATTCGCGCCGTCTAGGTCGTCCCCAGGCCCACTGAGCTGCGCTTCGACCTCCCAGTGAGCTCCTCCGTCGTTTCCCCCTAACCCCACGGCCTAGCGCTCGTTGTAGCACCACTTCCCATGATGCCCGAAGCACACCGCCGCACGGACTCGTCGCCGACGAGGCTCCGGTGGCCAATCGGCCCCGTGCATATGCCCGTTGGCTTTGTGGGAGCCTGCAGAACGCGTAGTTGCTACCCGTTGATCCTTCCGTGCACGGTGGCGCCGTTTTCATCGGCGCCCGAACTCCGGCGACCGCCAAAGTCGTCGCCGGCGACGTCTCCGGCCACCCCGAGCTCAAACATCACCACCAAGAGCTGCGGCTCGTTCCCAGGAGCTCGTAGATGCTCTCCGCCTCCCGTTTGGTGGCCGTAACGTGCAAATGCACTTCCTCCGCCGCGCTCGGCCTCGCCGGCGGCTAAACGCCGGCGAGTTGACCGGGTTTAACCCCCCAGGGTCGCTGACCAGTGGGCCCGACCCCCCCTAACCTTTTAATTAAATTAATTAACCCCTGTTAACCCCCCTGTCACTGACGTGTGGGTCCCACACGTCAGGTTTGACCGGACCAGCCCAGTTGACCGCTGACGTCGTGCTGACGTCATGCTGACGCAATTATATATTTTCTGGAATTAAAATAATTCAGAAAATCCAGAAAATGATTTAAACTTCAAAAATTCATAACAATTCAACCGTAGCTCAGATTTAAATAATTTATATATGAAAAATTATCAGAAAAATACAATCTTTCCATCTGTACTAGTTTCATGCATGAAAAACCAACTTATACATGCTGAATATGGGAAAACACATTAGGGCATATATAAGAGACTTAATTTAGAAATGCATTTGAACCTTTGGTTCAAAAGGACTTCAAACCAAATGTTTACTAGATGCATTA
>NW_025279384.1:0-1234 GCF_018294505.1 Triticum aestivum
TGGCCTCTAGCCATTTTGCGGAATCTGGGCTCATCATCGCTTCCTCATAGTTCGTAGGTTCATCATGGTCTAGTAACATGACTTCCAGAATAGGATTTCCGTACCACTCTGGTGCGGATCTTACTCTGGTAGACCTACGAGGTTCAGTAGAAACTTGATCTGAAGTTTCATGATCAATATCATTAGCTTCCTCACTAATTGGTGTAGTTGTCACAGGAACCGGTTCTTGTGATGAACTACTTTCCAATAAGGGAGTAGATACAGTTATCTCATCAAGTTCTACTTTCCTCCCACTCACTTCTTTCGAGAGAAACTCCTTCTCTAGAAAGGATCCGATTTTAGCAACGAAAATCTTGCCTTTAGATCTGTGATAGAAGGTGTACCCAATTGTCTCCTTTGGGTATCCTATGAAGACACATTTCTCCGATTTGGGTTCGAGCTTATCTGGTTGAAGTTTCTTCACATAAGCATCGCAGCCCCAAACTTTGAGAAACGACAACTTTGGTTTCTTGCCAAACCACAGTTCATAAGGCGTCGTCTCAACGGATTTTGATGGTGCCCTATTTAACGTGAATGCGGCCGTCTCTAAAGCATAACCCAAAACGATAGCGGTAAATCGGTAAGAGACATCATAGATCGCACCATATCAAGTAAAGTACGATTACGACGTTCGGACACACCATTTCGCTGTGGTGTTCCAGGTGGCGTGAGTTGCGAAACTATTCCACATTGTTTCAAATGTAAACCAAACTCGTAACTCAAATATTCTCCTCCACGATCAGATCGTAGAAACTTTATTTTCTTGTTACGATGATTTTCTACTTCACTCTGAAATTCTTTGAACTTTTCAAATGTTTCAGACTTGTGCTTCATCAAGTAGATATACCCATATCTGCTCAAATCATCTGTGAAGGTGAGGAAATAACGATATCTGCCACGAGCCTCAACATTCATCGGACCACATACATCTGTATGTATGATTTCCAACAAATCTGTTGCTCTCTCCATAGATCCGGAGAACGGTGTTTTGGTCATCTTGCCCATGAGGCACGGTTCGCAAGTACCAAGTGATTCATAATCAAGTGATTCCAGAAGTCCATCAGTATGGAGTTTCTTCATGCGTTTTACACCGATATGACCTAAACGGCAGTGCCACAAATATGTTGCACTATCATTATCAACTCTGCATCTTTTGGCTTCAACATTATGAATATGTGTATCACTACTATCGAGA
>NW_025279385.1:0-1234 GCF_018294505.1 Triticum aestivum
TCACTCGGATCTGCGTTTTGCTTGTATTCTTCGAACTCGACCGCTGTCACTTGGGAATCGGCAATTTTGGAGCCCTTCTGAAAGCACTCCTCTGCCTTTTTCCTATCACCGGTGACAGTGATCACACCTTTGGGACCGGGCATCTTCAATTTGAGGTACACGTAACATGGTCGAGCCATGAACCGTGCATAGGCTGGTCTCCCCAAAATGGCATGATATGCACTTTGAAAATCCACGACCTCAAACGTCAACTTTTCTTTGCGAAAATGCTTTGAATCGCCAAACACTACGTCCAAAGCTATCTGGCCGAGTGACTCGGCCTTCTTCCCTGGTATAACTCCATGGAAGCTCATGTTACTAGTGCTCAGTCGGGACATCGGAATGCCCATACCTTTCAACGTGTCTGCATATAACAGATTCAGCCCACTTCCACCGTCCATCAGCACCTATGTCAGTCGAGTGCCTTCGACAACTGGATCGACCACCAAAGCTTGCCTCCCAGGGGTGGCAATATGAGTCGGGTGATCAGATTGGTCGAATGTGATGGGTGTTTGAGACCACTTCAGATAATTTGCCTTTGCTGGGGCAACCATGTTAACCTCTCGGTTAATCACTTTCAGTCGACTTCTGCTTTCCACATCTGCGAAGATCATCAGAGTGGAGTTGATATGCGGATATCCTTCCTCACTGTCCTCTTTGTCTTCGGCCTTGTCCGGCTCCTTCTCCTTGTCCTTAGACTGTTTTCCCTAAAACTGCTGAATCAGGAGTCGACATTGGCGAGTGGTGTGCTTTGGGTAAATGATATTCCCCTCTTCATCTTTCTTCGTGTGAATATGACACGGCATATCCATCACGTCGTTCCCTTCTTTATCCTTTACCTTCTTGGGGTTCCAGGATCCTTTTGGTTTCCCCTTAAACTTTCCTTGAGTCACGGCCAGAGCCTCTCCAGGAGCTGCCGGTTCAGCCTTCCGCTTCTGTTTCCGACTGGTGTTTCCTTTTTCCGACTGACTCGGCTTGTGCTTGCCGCTTCGGAGTCGGTCTTCTTCTTCGCCGTTGGCGTACTTGGTAGCAATCTCCATCATCCGACTCAAGGTCATGTCACCGGTTCGACCAAATTTCAAACTCAGTTCTCTGTTCTTGACACCATCTTTGAAGGCGCATACTGCCTGATGGTCAGAGACATTTTCCACAGTGTGGTGCAAAGTGATCCACCTCTGAATATACTCTCTGAGAG
>NW_025279386.1:0-1234 GCF_018294505.1 Triticum aestivum
AGGATCGTCCTGAGCTCGGAACACACGCATCGAAAGATGAGCAAGAGTCACATAGAGATGTGATCGGCAAGTTGGCCTACCGATTAAAATTCCCGTTATGAGATGATGATTCTATGGCGATGAATTGAAGTCTGGATCTTGTATCACTCAAAATTAATTGTGAGAGATATTGATTTGAGTGGGAGCGCACTGTTGAATTAACATGTTTAATTCTAAGTGCAATTAATTATGAACACTGTCTAAGTGTTTCTTGCATAATAGTTGTAGAATAATGGCTCGCATTTCCACCTTCCCTATTAAAATTGAATAGCTGTTAAATATCTGGTTAAAACTTTACGATTGGTAACGTAATATGAGGATTGTCCTCAAAAGTGCCGAGAAGGACATTGTCCTATCGCATGCTTTCCGTATCCTCCCGCTAATGCTATGGATCATGTGACTCTCGTCCTTCGATCCAAAAGCTAGGATTCTGTTACAATCAAGTGGAATATGTTTGCTTCCATGAAACCCAAACTTCGAAAGTTGGGATAGTTATATGATATTCATGGAACTGAAAATTATTTTCAGATACAAACAAAGCAATGTTTGTTTGCAAGTATTAGTAAAAGTGTTTACTATGCATTTGACTGTTGGGAAAGGGATCCAGAAGAACGCCTGTCATATAATGAAAGGTGAATAAAACAACAACTTCAAGAGAAAGGAAGTGTCCAAAGGGTGTTAGTATGACTTACACGCCTAGGAAGTCCGGGGCTAATGCCACTCTTAAGTTGGGTGCTTCTTCTGAGAGTAGGAGAAATACTAAAAGTTAAACTGTTAGAAGTATAAAGGCAAAAGGAAAGAAGACTGGAATATCCAGCTCATGTATGAATGTCATACAAGTTTTTGATGTATAGAAGGCTGGTCAAAGATATAGTTCTTGCGAATTATGGTTAAACATGTTAATCACTAATTCTTGGGTATTGTGAGTTCATCACAAAATTGCCCGCTCGATTGCATTCTGTTGCAACTCGATGTAAGAACTACTATGGCCTGAAAGACTAGCTAGAAATGAAGTTAAGGTATACACAGGGAACATAGTAAATGTTACTATACCTTCCATCGGTGTATTGCCGTCTGTATTTATTTTCATAATTCATTTAGAGTTTTACAAACTCTATCCCATTGCATAAAGTATCTTGCAAGAAGGTTGTTCATAAGAGAACT
Organism: Triticum aestivum; assembly: GCF_018294505.1. Taxonomy (NCBI): domain Eukaryota; kingdom Viridiplantae; phylum Streptophyta; class Magnoliopsida; order Poales; family Poaceae; genus Triticum; species Triticum aestivum. The sequence goes on from NW_025279386.1 coordinate 1,204, forward strand.
TTTTATGTTCGATGTTATGAATAACACAAGG
>NW_025279387.1:0-1234 GCF_018294505.1 Triticum aestivum
ACTTCATCGAGCTAGCCGAGCCCCGTGTGCTCGTGCGGCCCGAGACCACCGCACCGACCTCGCCCGAGCTCACCGTCGCCGGAGATCCCCTTCAACGCCGTCGCCGCCTCAGCTCGTCCCCGACCTCGCCGGTGGCCTCTACGGGAGCGCTGTGAGCCTAGCTACTCCTCCGACCCTCTCTCTCTCTCATTCCTGAGCCGTGTAGCCACCGCACGAGGATCACACGCCCGCACCGCCGCGGATCTCGTCGCCGACGTGCTTCCGGCCACACTCCGGCCACAAGATGGTGTCCATCTTACTCACCGAGTCCCGCAACACCTAGCTAGCTACTCCACGAGCCTCACCGACCCCTCTAGCGCCAAGTTCACCTCCGACCGAGCCCCGGTGGCCGCCAAAGTCGTCGCCGGCGCCAACTCCGGCCACCCCGACCCCAACGGACTCCGCCAAGAGCTGCGGTTTGTCCTCGGCTCCACTCCGGTGGTCTCCGCGGCCCATTTGGTGGCCGAAATGGCCAAAACCACTCCCGCCGCCGCGTCGGGCTCGCCGGCGGCTAAACGCCGGTGCAGCCGACCCGGGTTTGACCACGGGTGGGCCCTGGTTGACTCCCCTGAGTCAATGACAGGTGGGGCCCAGCCCTGTTAATTAAACAGGATTAGTTTTAATTAAGTTTTAATTAAAATAATCACCCTGACATGCGGGACCCACTGTCAGGTTTGACCCAGACCTGTTCCGTTGACCTGCTGACGTCACACTGACGTCAGGCTGACGCAGTAATTGATTTTCTGGATTTAATTTAAATCAAGAAATTCCAGAATATTATTTAAACTTCAAAAATTCATAACTTTTATTCTGTAACTCCAAATTGGACAAATTATATATGAAAAATGATCAGAAAAATCCAATCTACCCATCTGTACTATTTTCATGCATGATCAAACAAGTTAAATTGATGTTTTAAGCAGAACAAGGAAAAGCACTTTAAAAGGCCATATTTGAATTTGAAATTTGAATCCTTGATTCAAATTTGTTCAAACCCTTCTGGTTTTAGTTGCATTAGCCCAATACACTCATTTTGCCATGTCTCATGCATGCATCATATTGTTGCATACTGTTTGGTAATGTTTGTGTATCGGTGCTCTCTGCGGCAGGTTCTGTCCCCGAGGAGTACCGTGATTACCCTAACGAAGAACCGTATCAGTGCATCGAACCATCAGGCAAGCAACCAACCATTTGA
>NW_025279388.1:0-1234 GCF_018294505.1 Triticum aestivum
CCGACATAGGATATAGAATGTAAGGAATAACTCGAAATGCAAGATGATCATCCGTATGACATGGTAGATACAGAAAACTGCTTCTTTATTCCATCGTCATACACACCATACAGGTTTAGTACAAGACCAAGCAAAGTACTAACACGGTGAAAGGAGGATTACATCTCATCGGAGGCATCCCAAGCTCCTATACATTATTTTTCTACATCTCCGGAAAGAGTACAAACTAGGTCATATCCCACGAGACACGCAGGACAACAGACGACACAGCTAGTGCGAACTAGTGATACTACTACTAACTCAGACCGATCCGTAGTAGTCCTCGTAGAAGTCACCTCCATAGCCTGGAAGCTCAACATGTTCATCCGGAAACAGACGATCTCGCGGAGCTTGTGGACCATAGGGGCTAGGATGAGGCCTTGGACCAACAAACAGTGGCCTACGGGGACCGCGAGGTGGGGTGATGCCTCCTACATCACGCCACACCATCACGTCTGGCAGAGCAGATCTCACAGGATAGAGATCGCGCATATCTGAATATCCAGCTTGCACCGCCGGTGCGAACCGAGTCAAAGTGGCCCAGTGGTCAGCACGGGTATTGAAGAGCTCTAACCTTAAGGCCCGATTTTCACGGTCCTTATCCTCGAGCATCTCAGCAGTGGTGCGAGTCTGTGAATCCTCCTGAGTGGAGTCAGCGTAGATAGCCTGGAGATACCCTTGTGCTCCCGGAAGTGATCCTGGCATATACCGGAAATCAGAGTCCCGAAATAACCTAGATCTGACTCGCATAATGGTCATCATAGAGTAGGCGGCATCCTGCACAGCCATCTCGATAGTAACCCCGAGTCCATAGGAGCAGTGAAGAGGCTCAGTGGATCCAGGATAAGATGGAAATATCCTGACAGTGCAGAGATACTGGCTTTGATTAAAATCTCGGAATTGCTCTTCGACCGTGTACTCAGGATACCAGCGGTATCCAGCCTCAGTCATTACCCTGACCAACTTAGCAGTATGGCCGGGTACATCTAGGCATCGAGTCAGGCGAACCACTTGATTGAGGTCGCGAGTGGCCATCTGAAAGCATAATCATAATGCAAAGGCATTAGAATTTCTAGCAAAATTTCGGCAGCATAACAGCTGTAAATGCTCAAAAAGGATATTGAGACATTTGTCAAAGGATTTCGTACACACTCAACATCATCATATCAAGTTCTGAATCCATTCTAACAACATA
>NW_025279389.1:0-1234 GCF_018294505.1 Triticum aestivum
GGCGTTGCCGGCGAGGTGGTCGGGCGGCGACGAGCCCCTGTAGCGGTGCACACCGGGGGAACAGGAGGAGGGCGCGGTACGGGGACCTGGGCCGGCTGGTTGAGGTGGGCCGAGGCCCATGGGGGGGCACGGTGGCCAGCTGGCTAGTCGGCCCAGTTGAGGGGGGGGGGGCTTTCCCTTTTCTTTGTTTTTTTTGCTTTTCTTTTCCAGCAGCTTTTGCATTTTCTTTTTGCCACAATTGACTTTGCAAAATTATGCCACTGGCCAAAACAATCTCAAAGAATTATTAGGCACTGCCAAAAAAAGATTGTGAGGCTTTAGAAATAGTTTGCCATTTTCATAAATTAAAAAGGCATTTAATTTATTTCTTAGGCCACTATTTGAAGTAGCTTAGGCCACTCAAACCTTTTGCAAAAATGTTGGTTCACCACCAATATTAGTTGTGGATTATTCTGCACATGATGCACATTTTTGTTTTCATGTCTGAGCATTTTGAATTTCAGACAAAATTTGAATTTGAATTCAACTGGAATGTGAAAGAACATGAGACAATAATGATCAGGCACATGTTTAGCAAAAAGATTAACTTAACCCTAGGGGTTACTGTAGCATTATTATACCGGGGTGTTACAACTCTCCTCCTCTAAAAGAAATTCTCGTCCCGAGAATTAAGAGGTAGAAGGGAAAAGATCGGGGTATTCAGCCCGGAGGTTATCTTCGTGTTCCCATGTGGCTTCCTCTTTAGTATGATTCGACCATTGCACCTTGAGGAACTTGGTAACCTTCTGGCGTGTTCGACGTTCAGCTTCTTCAAGAATGCAGATCGGATGCTCCTTGTATGTGAGATCATCTTGAATTTCAATCAATTCCGGATCCACTTCACGTTCCGGATCCTTGAAGCATCGACGAAGTTGCGACACATGGAAGACGTCATGAACGTGAGAGAACTGAGGTGGCAACTCCAGTTGATAAGCCACCAGTCCACGACGGGCGAGAATACGGAAGGGACCAATGTAGCGAGGAGCTAACTTTCCCTTGACTCCGAACCGATGAGTGCCTCTCAAAGGAGTGACACGCAGATAAGCTTGTTCACCAGGTTGATAAGTTGAACCCCAGTGTTTCCGGTCATAGTTGCTCTTCTGGCGGGATTGGGCCGCCTTGAGATTATCCCGGACAATGCGAACCTGCTCTTCAGCTTGTTGAATAATGTCCGGACCAATGAGTGCTCGTTCCC
>NW_025279390.1:0-1234 GCF_018294505.1 Triticum aestivum
ACGTAAGCTTAATTCATCGTCGAAAATTGTGCTCCGAGAAGAAGGACCGGGTAGCACAGTTAAAATCATCACGACAATGATATAGCCAAACAGGCTAGGAATGACATGATCGGGTACAAACTCGTACTTATAGAAGCTTACTGAAGAGTGGTTGAACCGTAGAGCGGACTCGGTTCAGTTATCGATGTCTTTGAGTGTTCAATAACTCAGAGCCCATGAAAAATTGTAATCAGTGAGTAGGTAGTACTTGATGAAGAACTCATAGGAAGTTATGCAGTTCCAAGATAATCTCGAGATACCATGGGGTAATACTCGACGACAGATCAAAGTAGAGGTTGTACCGGGGTATTGATCCACAGAAGACAAGTGCTTACACTTGCATCAAAAATGGTATTTAAAGGAGAACATGGTCGGAACCACGATTGTAAAAGGCCATACCCCAGATATAAGATGAACTTATATCAAGGGAATAATTAATTTAAAAAGAAGCTTCGATGAGAAGATGTACATCGGGTCCATGGGCATGAACACAAAGTTCAAGGTCGACTCCCACTTCTCCAATGCATAACCTTTCATCCACTTCTCGCGTTCGATAAAGTTGCAGTGTTGAAATTTTATCTGGCAAAATACCAGAAGAGTACGACTCGTGAAAACTTTCGAGTTCACACATATTAAGGAAGGCATAGGTTCAACCCATCGGGGCATCTTAGAATCATATAACAAAATCTTTAGAAGTAATTAACTCAAGCTCGAAGGCAGAGCATGGTTGAGAAAGCAGATGATACAATTTACCAAAAGCATTATGTATCCGAGAAAAGGCTCACAAGTTTATTGAATATGAAGGGCGTTGTCAGATAAAATCCAACAAAGGATCTGGTGGTCCACAAGGGATCTAACGTGAGCATCGGTACTCAACTAGAGGAAGCAGATTATAAAAACAACTGACTAACTCAATTGTCAAATGCAAAGGAATTATGATTTCCAAATCAAGGGATCAGAAGCAATGCTCTGATTAGGGGTGGACAAGTTGAATAGCCTTAGGGTACAATCAAAGACAATTGGATTGGTCGAGAACCAATTCCAGTTAAAAGAATGGAAGCTCAGTCGGAAAGGTAATTTATAAGGATCAATGATGTTTGCGGGTATTCGCAAACATATTGAGTCAACAAACTCAAAATGATAATGACAAGGAATGTCAATAAGACTATGAGACTTATGGGACTAACCATAATGC
>NW_025279391.1:0-1234 GCF_018294505.1 Triticum aestivum
TTGAAAATTGACGAAGTCGCATTGAATGGTGCATACGGAACGCAAAAAAATTCTGGAGTTCAAATAAGTTTAAAAAATGAAGTGCCCATGTAACAGATGAGTTCTCGTCCGAAACCCTGATACTCCGAAAGAGATTGTCCAGTTTGTACACGAAGTGCGTCCAGTTTTAGCCGTAACCCTCTCTACTCTTTTCCACATGCTATGTGGGTGAAATGAAGATACCATGCCAAGTTTCAACATTTTCCAAGTTCATTTTGTAGTGATTTTCAATTTCACGGTCATTTAGCTCTCTAAACAAATCGGTAAATGACTGAAAAATAGCAAATGATGTCCTAAAGTGATAAAACTTGATGACGTCGCTTTGAAAGGTCCATACGGAACGCAAGAAAAGTCTGGAGTTCAAATAAGTTTAAAAAAATGAAGTGCCCGTGTAACAGATGAGTTCTCGTCCGAAATCATGATACTCCGAAAGAGATTGTCCAGTTTGTACACGAAGTGCGTCTAGTTTTTGCTGTAACCCTCTCTACTCTTTTGCACATGCTATGTGGGTGAAATGATGATACCGTGCCAAGTTTCAACATTTTCAGAGTTCATTTTCTAGTGAATTTCAATTTCACGGTCATTTAGCTCTCTAAACAAATCGGTAAATGACTGAAAAATAGCAAATGATGTCAGAATGTGTTGAAAATTGATGAAGTCGCATTTAATGGTGCATACGGAACGCAAAAAAATTCTGGAGTTCAAATAAGTTTAAAAAATGAAGTGCCCCTGTAACAGATGAGTTCTCGTCCGAAACCCTGATACTCCGAAAGAGATCGTCCAGTTTGTACACGAAGTGCGTCCAGTTTTGGCCGTAACCCTCTCTACTCTTTTCCACATGCTATGTGGGTGAAATGAAGATACCATGCCAAGTTTCAACATTTTCCAAGTTCATTTTGTAGTGATTTTCAATTTCACGGTCATTTACCTCTCTAAACAAATCGGTAAATGACTGAAAAATAGCAAATGATGTCCTAAAGTGATAAAACATGATGACGTCGCTTTAAAAGGTCCATACGGAACGCAAGAAAAGTCTGGAGTTCAAATAAGTTTAAAAAAATGAAGTGCCCGTGTAACAGATGAGTTCTCGTCCGAAATCCTGATACTCCGAAAGAGATTGTCCAGTTTGTACACGAAGTGCGTCCAGTTTTTGCCGTAACCCTCTCTACTCTTTTGCACATGCTATGTGGGTGAA
>NW_025279392.1:0-1234 GCF_018294505.1 Triticum aestivum
ATGAGAAACTTGTATTTCCAAAGAAGTGAGTGGGAGCACTATAGAATTTCTGATGAGTATATGTTGTTGACATATTAATGATCAGAAATGACGTAGAATTTCTGGAAAGCATATAGGGTTATTTGGAAAGTGTTTTCAATGGAAAACCTGGATTAAGCTACTTGAACATTGAGCATCAAGATCTATAAGGATAGATCAAAACGCTTAATAGTACTTTCAAATGAGCACATGCCTTGACGTGATCTTGAAGGTGTTCAAGATGGATCAGTCAAAGAAGGAGTTCTTTCCTGAGTTGTAAGGTATGAAGTTAAGACTTAAAGCTCGACCATGGCAGAATAGAGAGAAAGGAACGAAGGTCGTCCCCTATGCTTAAGACATAGGCTCTACAGTATGCTATGCTGTGTACCGCACCTGAAGTGTGCTTTACCATGAGTCAGTCAAGGGGTACAAGAGTGATCCAAGAATGGATCACAGGATAGCGGTCAAAGTTATCCTTAGTAACTAGTGGACTAAGGAATTTTCTCAATTATGGAGGTGGTAAAAGAGTTCGTCGTAAAGGGTTACGTCGATACAAGCTTAACACCTATCCGGATAGCTCTGAGTAGAGATACCGGATACGTATAATGGAGCAACAATTTAGAATAGCTCCAAGTAGAACTGTTATTTGGAATCGCTCCAAATAGAACGTGGTAGCTGCATCTAGGAGATGACACAGAGATTTGTAAAGCGCACACGAATCTGAAAGGTTCAGACCCGTTGACTATAACCTCTCTCACAAGCATAACATGATCAAACCCAGAACTCATCGAGTGTTAATCACATGGTAAATGTGAACTAGATTATTGACTCTAGTAAACTCTTTGGGTGTTAGTCACATGGGGATGTGACCTTGAGTGTTAATCACATATCGATGTGAACTAGATTATTGACTCTAGTGCAAGTGGGAGACTGTTGGAAATATGCCCTAGAGGCAATAATAAATTGATTATTATTATATTTCCTTGTTCATGATAATCGTTTATTATCCATGCTAGAATTGTATTGATAGGAAACTCAGATACATGTGTGGATACATAGACAACACCATGTCCCTAGTAAGCCTCTAGTTGACTAGCTCGTTGATCAATAGATGGTTATGGTTTCCTGACCATGGACATTGGATGTCGTTGATAACGGGATCACATCATTAGGAAAATGATGTGATGGACAAGACCCAATCCTAAGCCTAGCACAA
>NW_025279393.1:0-1234 GCF_018294505.1 Triticum aestivum
AGAGCTCCCACTCACTTTCTTGTAAACGCAGGCTTCTCCATAAGTCTGTGTAAACCCAAACGCTTTGATCATCTCATCAAAGCGAATGTTCCAACTCCGAGATGCTTGCACCAGCCCATAAATCGAGTGTTGGAGCTTGCACACTTTGTCAGCATTCTTAGGATCGACAAAACCTTCCGGCTGCATCATATACAATTCTTCCTTAAGGAAACCATTAAGGAATGCCGTTTTGACGTCCATTTGCCATATTTCGTAATCATAGAATGCGGCAATTGCTAACATGATTCGGACGGACTTCAGCTTCGCTACCGGTGAGAAAGTCTCATCGTAGTCAACCCCTTGAACTTGTCGATAACCCTTAGCGACAAGCCGAGCTTTATAGATGGTCACATTACCATCCGCGTCTGTCTTCTTCTTAAAGATCCATTTATTTTCTATGGCTCGCCGTTCAACGGGCAAGTCAGTCAAAATCCATACTTCGTTCTCATACATGGATCCTATCTCGGATTTCATGGCTTCTAGCCATTTGTCGGAATCTGGTCCCGCCATCGCTTCTTCATAGTTCGAAGGTTCACCGTTGTCTAACAACATGATTTCCAAGACAGGGTTGCCGTACCACTCTGGTGCGGAACGTGTCCTTGTGGACCTTCGAATTTCAGTAGGAGCTTGATCAGAAGTATCTTGATCATTATCATTAACTTCCTCTCTAGTCGGTGCTGGCACCTCAGGAACATTTTCTTGAGTTGCGCCATTTTCCGGTTCAAGAGGCAATACTTCATCAAGCTCTACTTTCCTCCCACTTACTTCTTTCGAGAGAAACTCTTTCTCCAGAAAGGACCCATTCTTGGCAACAAAGATCTTGCCTTTGGATCTGAGGTAGAAGGTGTACCCAATAGTTTCTTTTGGGTACCCTATGAAGACGCATTTTTCCGATTTGGGTTCGAGCTTTTCAGGTTGAAGTTTCTTGACATAAGCATCGCATCCCCAAACTTTTAGAAACGACAGCTTAGGTTTCTTCCCAAACCATAATTCATACGGTGTCGTCTCAACGGATTTCGACGGAGCCCTATTTAAAGTGAATGCGGCAGTCTCTAAAGCATAGCCCCAAAAAGAAAGCGGTAAATCGGTAAGAGACATCATAGATCGCACCATATCTAACAGAGTGCGATTACGACGTTCGGACACACCATTACGCTGAGGTGTTCCAGGCGGCGTGAGTTGTGAAACTATTCCA
>NW_025279394.1:0-1234 GCF_018294505.1 Triticum aestivum
CACAACGTAACTGGGTGACTATAAAGGTGCATTACAGGTATCTCCGAAAGTAGCTGTTGGGTTGACACGGATCGAGACTGGGATTTGTCACTCCGTATGACGGAGAGGTATCTCTGGGCCCACTCGGTAATGCATCATCATATTGAGCTCAATGTGACCAAGGTGTTGGACACGGGATCATGCATTACGGTACGAGTAAAGTGACTTGCCGGTAACGAGACTGAACAAGGTATTGGGATACCGACGATCGAGTCTCGGGCAAGTAACGTGCCGATTGACAAAGGGAATTGCATACAGGGTTTGATCGAATCCTCGACATAGTGGTTCATCCGATGACAACATCGAGGAGCATGTGGGAGCCATCATGGGTATCCAGATCCCGCTGATGGTTATTGACTGAGAGCGTCTCGGTCATGTCTGCATGTCTCCCGAACCCGTAGGGTCTACACACTTAAGGTTCGGTGACGCTAGGGTTATGAAGATATGAATATGCAGAAACCCGAATGTTGTTCGGAGTCCCGGATGAGATCCCGGACGTCACGAGGAGTTCCGGAATGGTCCGGAGGTAAAGAATTATATATAGGAAGTGTTGTTTCGGGCATCGGGACAAGTTTCGGGGTTATCGGTATTGTACCGGGACCACCGGAAGGGTCCCGGGGGTCCACCGGGTGGGGCCACCTGTCCCAGAGGGCCACATGGGCTGTAGGGGGTGCGCCTTGGCCATCATGGGCCAAGGGCACCAGCCCCTATAGGCCCATGCGCCTAGGGTTTCCCCCTAGGAGGAGTCCTAGTGGTGGAAGGCACCCCTAGGTGCCTTGGGGGGGGGGGAGGGAAACCTCCCCTAGGCCGCCGCCCCCCCTAGTAGATCTCATCTACTAGGGCCGGCGCCCCCCTGGCACCCCTATATATAGTGGGGGAGAGGAGGGACTTCATACACCAGCCCCTGGCGCCTCCACCTCCCCCCGTTACGTCTCTCCCTCGTAGTCTCGGCGAAGCCCTGCTGCTGTGACGCCCTGCATCCACCACCACGCCGTCGTGCTGCTGGATCTTCATCAACCTCTCCTTCCCCCTTGCTGGATCAAGAAGGAGGAGACGTCTCCCGTCCCGTACGTGTGTTGAACGCGGAGGTGCCGTCCGTTCGGCGCTGGTCATCGGTGATTTGGATCACGTCGAGTACGACTACATCATCACTTTGCAAGCTTCCGCACGCGATCTACAAGTGGTATGTAGATGC
>NW_025279395.1:0-1234 GCF_018294505.1 Triticum aestivum
TGACATACTTTTGATGGGAAATGATATAGAACTCTTGGACAGCATCAAGGCCTACTTGAATAAAAGTTTTTCAATGAAGGACCTTGGAGAAGCTGCTTATATATTAGGCATCAAAATCTATAGAGATAGATCGAGACGCCTCATAGGTCTTTCACAAAGCACATACCTTGATAAGATATTGAAGAAGTTCAATATGGATCAATCCAAGAAGGGGTTCTTGCCTGTGTTGCAAGGTATGAAATTGAGCTCAGCTCAATGTCCGACCACGGCAGAAGATATAGAAGAGATGAGCGTCATCCCCTATGCCTCAGCCATAGGTTCTATTATGTATGCCATGCTGTGTACCAGACCTGATGTAAACCTTGCCGTAAGTTTGGTAGGAAGGTACCAAAGTAATCCCGGCAAGGAACACTGGACAGCGGTCAAGAATATCCTGAAGTACATGAAAAGGACTAAGGAAATGTTTCTCGTTTATGGAGGTGACGAAGAGCTCGTCGTAAAGGGTTACGTCGACGCTAGCTTCGACACAGATCTGGATGACTCTAAGTCACAAACCGGATACGTGTATATTTTGAATGGTGGGGCAGTAAGCTGGTGCAGTTGCAAGCAAAGCGTCGTGGCGGGATCTACATGTGAAGCGGAGTACATGGCAGCCTCGGAGGCAGCACATGAAGCAATATGGGTGAAGGAGTTCATCACCGACCTAGGAGTCATACCCAATGCGTCGGGGCCGATCAAGCTCTTCTGTGACAACACTGGAGCTATTGCACTTGCCGAGGAGCCCAGGTTTCACAAGAAGACAAGGCACATCAAGCGTCGCTTCAACTCCATTCGTGAAAATGTTCAAGATGGAGACATAGAGATTTGTAAAGTACATACGGACCTGAATGTAGCAGATCCGTTGACTAAACCTCTCCCTAGAGCAAAACATGATCAACACCAGAATTCCATGGGTGTTCGATTCATCACAATGTAACTAGATTATTGACTCTAGTGCAAGTGGGAGACTGTTGGAAATATGCCCTAGAGGCAATAATAAAAGCATTATTATTATATTTCCTTGTTCATGATAATTGTCTTTATTCATGCTATAATTGTGTTATCCGGAAATCGTAATACATGTGTGAATAACAGACATCAACATGTCCCTAGTGAGCCTCTAGTTGACTAGCTCGTTGATCAACAGATAGTCATGGTTTCCTGACTATGGACACTGGATGTCATTGATAACGAG
>NW_025279396.1:0-1234 GCF_018294505.1 Triticum aestivum
CAATTATTTGAACTCCGGACTTCTTTTGTGTTCAGTGTGCAGCATTCAAAGCGACGTCATCAATTTCCAACATGTTCTGACATCATTTGTTGTTTTTCAGTCATTTACCTAATTATTTAGAGAGCTAAATGACCGTGAAATTGAAAATCACTGCAAAATGAACTCTGGAAATGTTGAAACTTGGCATGGTATCAGCATTTCACCCGCATAGCATGTGTGAAAGATTAGAGAGGGTCACAGCAAAAACTGGACGCACTTCGTGTACAAACTGGACAAACTCTTTCGGAGTATCAGGGTTTCGGACGAGAACTCATCTGTTACATGGGCACTTCAATGTTTTTTAAACTTATTTGAACTCCGGACTTCTTTTGTGCTCAGTATGCAGCATTCAAAGTGACGTCATCAATTTCCAACATGTTCTGACATCATTTGTTGTTTTTCAGTGATTTACCTAATTATTTAGAGAGCTAAATGACCGTGAAATTGAAAATCACTGCAAAATGAACTCTGGAAATGTTGAAACTTGGCATGGTATCATCATTTCACCCGCATAGCATGTGCGAAAGAGTAGAGAGGGTCACGGCAAAAACTGGACGCACTTCGTGTACAAACTGGAAAAACTCTTTCGGAGTATCAGGGTTTCGGACGAGAGCTCATCTGTTACACGGGCACTTCAATGTTTTTTAAACTTATTTGAACTCCGGACTTCTTTCGTGTTCAATATGCAGCATTCAAAGTGACGTCATCAATTTCCAACATGTTCTGACAGCATTTGTTGTTTTTCGGTCATTTACCTAATTGTTTAGAGAGCTAAATGACCGTGAAATTGAAAATCACTACAAAATGAATTCTGAAAATGTGGAAACTTGGCATGGTATCATCATTTCACCCGCATAGCATGTGCGAAAGAGTAGAGAGGGTCACGGAAAAAACTGGATGCACTTCGTGTACAAACTGGACAAACTCTTTCGGAGTATCAGGGTTTCGGACGAGAACTCATCTGTTACATGGGCACTTCAATGTTTTTTAAACTTATTTGAACTCCGGACTTCTTTTGTGTTCAGTATGCAGCATTTAAAGCGACGTCATCAATTTCCAACATGTTCTAACATCATTTGTTGTTTTTCGGTCAATTACCTAATTGTTTAGAGAGCTAAATGACCATGAAATTGAAAATCACTACAAAATGAGCTCTAAAAATGTTGAAACCTGGCATGGTATCATCATTTCACCC
>NW_025279397.1:0-1234 GCF_018294505.1 Triticum aestivum
GGTGGCCAACTTCCTCAAACAAGATACTATAATAATAGGTCTACCGGATGGGTGTGTTGGCCACGACATCCACCTTACCGGTTATCGAGAGACCAATATTATAGTTCTTAGGGAAATGTTCCAACCATCATATCTGCCTGAGATTCAGCTCTGGTTGGTGTTAGGATATTCCAGGCTCATCGAGTCTTAGGAAGAAAAATGAAAGTTTGCAACACAAATCGACGAGATGACGTTGCGGGATTCTCGGGAGATGAACTACGATAGCAAGCTCCAAAACATGAGCTGGTTCTGCTACAAACATGTGAACACGTTGTCCCAGACAAGCATGACCACGTGGTAGTCTTACAATAAAACACTACCGAGTTCTGGTTGGGAACCATCACCGTGGATAACGAAGTCCTTGCATAAGTCATATGATTAGCTCTTATGAAGGAACTTCTTCCCCTTGAACAAATCAATCAGTGGCTTGGTGTGCCCGGGACACATATGGAATGAAGGTTGCAAGTCTCCAAACCACAGAATACTTCGCACGTGTGCATGACTAATTTGGAATGATTCCAGGAAAACAAAACAATCTTCCTCAAATTCATGGCGGCAACTTGCATCATATGCACATGAATTAGGGAAAATCACTACTTTCATTCAAACATATGCTTCATGAACGAAACACGAAGAAATGCTTACACAAGTTTCCAACACTAGGTTGATGTTCAACATGATTCATGGGGGGAGACAAAATGCTACTGATGGGCTCAACAGCAACTCATCGTAATTTCCATATCACTGGACTTCCACCATCATGTGAACACGGTGATAGTATTGGTCAGACCAAAGATGTAATGGTGTATGCTCGAGGGATCAACCACGAGTAGGACAACATTACGAGCATCGTTGGTACTGATTTGATTTGACGATAGCCCACACTCAAATCAAGGGATTGATAAGACAATAGGTCCAGCAACTGATCACAGGGACCAATCGATGAAGATATCATCTTTCTTCAACACACACTACACAAGAATATCCCTTTGGAACGAACTAAGTCAGACAAGTTTTTATCTTCCAACTCTCCAAGTTGTTGTCCAGCTTAACCAACTAGCTCAGGGATATCTAACACCGATTCTTGGAAAGAAGGTGGTTCATAAGAAACCAACTTGATCACGAACTCAACATAGCGGTCAGGTGACAACCCGGTAACACCTCCAAGAAGATATTTGGAAAGTCACGAACCACC
>NW_025279398.1:0-1234 GCF_018294505.1 Triticum aestivum
GTCCGAATCATGTTAGCAATTGCCGCATTTTATGATTATGAAATTTGGCAAATGGATGTCAAAACTGCATTCCTGAATGGATTTCTAGAAGAAGAGTTGTATATGATGCAACCAGAAGGTTTTGTCGATCCAAAGGGAGCTAACAAAGTGTGCAAGCTCCAGCGATCCATTTATGGACTGGTGCAAGCCTCTCGGAGTTGGAATAAACGTTTTGATAGTGTGATCAAAGCATTTGGTTTTATACAGACTTTCGGAGAAGCCTGTATTTACAAGAAAGTGAGTGGGAGCTCTGTAGCATTTCTGATATTATATGTGGATGACATATTACTGATTGGAAATGATATAGAATTTCTGGATAGCATAAAGGGATACTTGAATAAAAGTTTTTCAATGAAAGACCTTGGTGAAGCTGCTTACATATTAGGCATTAAGATCTATAGAGATAGATCAAGACGCTTAATTGGACTTTCACAAAGCACATACCTTGACAAAATTTTTGAAGAAATTCAAAATGGATCAAGCGAAGAAAGGGTTCTTGCCTGTGTTACAAGGTGTGAAATTGAGTAAGACTCAATGCCCGACCACTGCAGAAGATAGAGAGAATATGAAAGATGTTCCCTATGCATCAGCCATAGGCTCTATCATGTATGCAATGCTGTGTACCAGACCTGATGTGTGCCTTGCTATAAGTTTAGCAGGGAGGTACCAAAGTAATCCAGGAATGGATCACTGGACAGCGGTCAAGAACATCCTGAAATACCTGAAAAGGACTAAGGATATGTTTCTCATATATGGAAGTGACAAGGAGCTCATCGTAAAAGGTTACGTTGATGCAAGCTTTGACACTGATCCGGACGATTCTAAATCGCAAACCGGATACGTGTTTACATTAAACGGTGGAGCTGTCAGTTGGTGCAGTTCTAAACAAAGCGTCGTAGCGGGATCTACATGTGAAGCGGAATACATAGCTGCTTCGGAAGCAGCAAATGAAGGAGTCTGGATGAAGGAGTTCATATCCGATCTAGGTGTCATACCTAGTGCATCGGGTCCAATGAAAATCTTTTGTGACAATACTGGTGCAATTGCCTTGGCAAAGGAATCCAGATTTCACAAAAGGACCAAACACATCAAGAGACGCTTCAACTCCATCCGGGATCTAGTCCAGGTGGGAGACATAGAGATTTGCAAGATACATACGGATCTGAATGTTGCAGACCCGTTGACTAAGCCTCTT
>NW_025279399.1:0-1234 GCF_018294505.1 Triticum aestivum
AGTTTTGGCCGATTCTGGCCCGTTTCTTGGACTATTACTCTGTTTTTTGGGTCTCGGCGTGATTTCCATGAATGACGAACACCGGGGTGCATTTATGTGTCGCTCATCAACACTCGCAGTTTTGGCCGATTCTGGCCCATGTCGTGGAGTATTACGCACTGTTTTGGGGTATCGAAGTGATTTCAACAATTAACTAACCGCGGGGTGCGTTTACGTTTCGGTCATCAACACTTACATTTTTGTCCGATTCTTGCCTTTTTTGTATACTATTACTCACTGTTTTGGGGTCTCGGAGTGATTTCCACGATTAACGAACCCCGGCGTGCGTTTACGTGTCGGTCATCAACACTCACAGTTTTGGCCGAGTCTGGCCCGTTTCGTGGACTATTGCTCACTTTTTTGGGGCCCCGGAGTGATTTCCACGATTAAGGAACCCTTGGGTGCGCTTACGGGTTGGTTATCAACACTCGCGGTTTTTGTCGATTCTGACCCATTTCGTGGACTGTTACTCACCGTTTTGGGGCCCCAAAGCGATTTCCATGGTTGTTGAATCCCAAGGTGCGCTTAAGTGTAAGTCATCAACAATCGTTGTTTCGGCCGATTCTGGCCCGTTTCTTGGACTATTACTTAGTTATGGGGTCCCGAAATGACCCCGGGTTGTGTTTACGTGTCGGTCAGCAACACTCACAATTTTGGCCAATTCTAACGTGTTTTGTTGACTATTACTCACTGTTTTCAGGTCCCGAAGTGATTTCCATAGTTGTTGAACCCCAAGGCGCGCTTACGTGTCGGTCATCAATACTCATAGTTTTGGCTGATTCTGGCCCGTATCATGGACTATTACTCTCTTTTTTGGGCCCCCGGAGTGATTTCCACGATTAATGAACCACGGGGTGCATTTACGTGTCGGTCATCCACACTCACAGTTTTGGCCGATTCTGGCCCGTTTCTTGGACTATTACTCTGTTTTTTGGGTCTCGGCGTGATTTCCATGAATGACGAACACCGGGGTGCATTTATGTGTCGCTCATCAACACTCGCAGTTTTGGCCGATTCTGGCCCATGTCGTGGAGTATTACGCACTGTTTTGGGGTATCGAAGTGATTTCAACAATTAACTAACCGCGGGGTGCGTTTACGTTTCGGTCATCAACACTTACATTTTTGTCCGATTCTTGCCTTTTTTGTATACTATTACTCACTGTTTTGGGGTCTCGGAGTGATTTCCACGATTA
>NW_025279400.1:0-1234 GCF_018294505.1 Triticum aestivum
GCACTCGCACAGGGCGTTTCATTCGGAGAATAGTGCCAATCTTTTCTGGGTTGGCGTCGATTCCCCGTTCGGAAACGAGAAAACCGAGT
Source organism: Triticum aestivum (assembly GCF_018294505.1). NCBI lineage: Eukaryota > Viridiplantae > Streptophyta > Magnoliopsida > Poales > Poaceae > Triticum > Triticum aestivum. The sequence continues at coordinate 90 of NW_025279400.1, forward strand.
AACTTGCCACCAGGAACTCCAAATGTGCACTTTGATGGATTGAGCTTGATATCATACCTTCTGAGGTTGGCAAATGTTTCGGCGAGGTCAGCGAGCAGGTCGGAACCTTTTCGTGACTTGACAACAATATCATCCATATAAGCTTCCACATTCCGACTGATTTGAGTGAGTAGACACTTCTGGATCATTCGCATAAATGTGGCTCCGGCATTCTTGAGGCCGAATGGCATGGTGATATAGCAGAAGCACCCGAATGGAGTGATGAAAGCTGTTTTTACTTCATCGGGCCCATACAGACGGATCTGGTGGTACCCAGAGTAAGCATCTAAAAAAGACAACCTTTCGCATCCCGCGGTCGAGTCAACAATTTGATCTATGCGAGGGAGAGGAAAGTGATCTTTCGGGCAGGACCGGTTGATGTGCTTGAAATCAATACACATTCGGAGCGACTTGTCCTTCTTAGGAACCATGACGACATTAGCGAGCCACTCGGAGTGGAATATCTCTCGGATAAATCCTGCCGCCAACAGTCGAGCCACTTCTTCACCAATGGCCTTTCTCTTCTGGACGGCGGACCGCCGAAGATGTTCTTTGACTGGCTTTGCAGACTTGTCGACTCTTAGGCGATGCTCAGCCAGTCCCCTGGGAACACCTGGCATGTCAGCGGGCTTCCATGCAAAAATGTCCCAGTTCTCACGGAGGAACTGGATGAGCGCTTCTTCCTATTTTGGGTCGAGTGTTGTGGAGATGCGGGTCGGGGCTGCTTCGGGGTCGGTCGGGTGAATGTGAACAGGCTTCGTCTCACCGGACGACTGGAATGCAGATTCTGTGGCGGGCTTCTTGGACCGCAGCAAGTCACTCGGATCTGCGTTTTGCTTGTATTCTTCGAACTCGACCGCTGTCACTTGGGAATCGGCAATTTTGGAGCCCTTCTGAAAGCACTCCTCTGCCTTTTTCCTATCTCCGGTGACAGTGATCACACCTTTGGGACCGGGCATCTTCAATTTGAGGTACACGTAACATGGTCGAGCCATGAACCGTGCATAGGCTGGCCTCCCCAAAATGGCATGATATGCACTTTGAAAATCCACGACCTCAAACGTCAACTTTTCTTTGCGAAAATGCTTTGAATCGCCAAACACTAC
>NW_025279401.1:0-1234 GCF_018294505.1 Triticum aestivum
TCATCAACACTGGCAGTTTTGACCGATTCTGGCCCGGTTCTTGGACTATTACTCACTGTTTTGGGGTGCCAGAGCGATTTCCATAGTTGTTGAACCCCAAGAAGCGCTTACGTGTCGGTCATCAACACTGGCAGTTTTGGCCGATTCTAGCCCATTTCGTGGACGATTACTCACTATTTGGGGTTCCCGGAGTGATTTCCATGATTAATGAACCCCGGGGTGCGTTTACGTGTCGGTGATCAACACTGGTAGTTTTGGCTGATTCTGACCCGTTTCTTGGATTATTGCTCACTGTTTTGGGGTCCCGAAGCGATTTCCATAATTGTTGAACCCCAAGGTCCGCTTACGTATCGGTCATCAACACTGGCTATTTTGGCCGATTCTGACCCATTTTTTGGATTATTACTCACTGTTTTGGGGTCCCGAAGCGATTTCCATATTAGTATAACCCCAAGGTGCCCTCACATGTCGGTCATGAACATTGGCTGTTTTGGCCGATTCTGGCCCGTTTCATGGACTATTACTCATTGTTTTGGGGTCCCGGAGTGGTTTCCACGATTAACGAAACCTGGGGTGCGTTTACGTGTCGGTCATCAACACTGGCAGTTTTGGCTGATTCTAACCCGTTTCTTGGATTATTACTCACTGTTTTGGGGTCCCGAAGAGATTTCCATAGTAGTATAAGCCCAAGGTGCGTTTACGTGTCGGTCATCAACACTCACATTTTTGGCCGGTTTTGACCCTTTTCTTGGATTACTACTCACTGTTTTTGGGTCCCGAAGCGATTTCCATAGTTGTTGAACCACAAGGTGAGCTTACGTGTTGGTCATCAACACTGGCAATTTCGCCGATTCTAGCCTGTTTCATGGACTATTACTCACCATTTTGGGATCCTAGAGTGATTTCCACGATTAACGAACCCTGTGGTGCGTTTACGTGTCTGTCATCAACACTGGCAGTTTTGGCCGATTCTGGCCCGTTTCGTGGACTATTACTCACTATTTTGGGGTCCCAGCGTGCTTTCCACGATTAACGAACCCTGGGTGCGTTTACGTGTCGGTCATCAACACTCGCAGTTTTGGCCGATTCTGGCCCGTCTCGTGGACTATTACTCACTGCTTTGGGGTCCCGGAGTGGTTTCCATGGTTAACGAACGCGGTGATGCGTTTACGTGTCGGTCATCAACACTCACATTTTTGGCCGGTTTTGACCCTTTTCTTGGATTACTACTCAC
>NW_025279402.1:0-1234 GCF_018294505.1 Triticum aestivum
CCACTAGCATGAGTAGGAGTTGTTTGAGCCCTGATGTGCCTACTCATTCATGCTTGTTTGTCATGCCTGCTACTGCTTAGAGTTGAGTCAGGTCTGATTCATCGAGGATGAATCAGAGGTGTGTGAACATGTCCTACTATGTGTGAGCTAAGTGTGTGAACACGATTTGGTAAAAGGTGTCGGTGAGAGGCCATGTAGGAGTACATGGTGGGTTGTCTCATTGAAGCCGTCCTTAGGAACTGAGTTCTGTGTTTGTGATCCATGATTCAGCTACTACCATGCATTGGGCCCTGAAATATGACCCCGCTCGACTTCTTATTCACCCTAGTCCTCTGTCCAGGAGTTGCAAGTAGTTTCTGGTGTTTGTAGTATGCTGGAGGCCGTGGACAGCGCTGACCGTAGGGGTGGGCTGTGATGCGGTAGGCACGTGGCCGGGTAAACCGGGCGCCCGTTTGGTGTCACGGAACCCTGTTCACATTGTTTGGGGCTGTGAGCGAAACTCCGGCCGGATCTCCTCATGGATGGAACCCGAATAGGCGATAAACCTGGACTAGAGACTTGAGTGTTTAGGTAGGTCGTGGTCTACACCCACATCGGCTTTCGCTTGAAGTCTGCCGAGCACATGTCGTGTGCAGACGCTAAGTGGTGGAAACATGTATGAAGAAGTACACCCCTGCAGGGTTATCATCATCTATTCGAATAGCCGTGTCCGCGGAAAAGGACTTCTGGGTTGCTTATATCAGTTCATAGACAAGTGAAAGTGGATACTCTAAAATACGCAGGATAAGCGTGAGTGCTATGGATGGCGTTCTCGTAGGGAGACGGGAGCGATTCCATAGTGGTGTATTGATATGGGGAATATGTGGACTCGTGTGCGCCACCTCAAAAGAGTTACTTGCAGTCGTAGTTCAGGATAGCCACCGAGTCAAAGCTGGCTTGCTGCAGTTAAACCCCACCATCCCCTTTGTTGATAATGAAGCATATGTAGTTAGTTCTGATGTAAGTCTTGCTGGGTACATTTGTACTCACGTTTGCCTATTTATGTTTTTGCAGAGAGACTTCGGTCTCGCTAGTAGTTCCGCGTGGACTTCGACGTTTAGCTTGTTACCTCAGCTACGATCTTGTGCCCTCGGCAGGATCTGGTAGATAGTCAGGCTTCTCAGCCTTTTTCATTTATAGATGTCTGTACTCAGACATGATAGCTTCCGCTTGTGCTTTGACTTGTATGCTCTGA
>NW_025279403.1:0-1234 GCF_018294505.1 Triticum aestivum
GTTTCATGGACTATTACTCATTGTTTTGGGGTCCCGGAGTGATTTGCACGATTGACGCACCCCGGGGTGCGTTTATGTGTTGTCCACCAGCAATCTTAGTTTTGTTCGATTCTGGGCTCTTCCATGGACTATTACTCACCATTTTGGGGTCCCAGAGCTATTTCCACGATTGACAATCCCGAAGGTGCGTTTACGTGTCCGTCGTTAGCACTTGCAATTATGGCCGATTCTTGCCTGTTTCGTGGACTATCACTCACCGTTTTGGGGTCCGAAAGTGATTTCCATGGTTGTTGAACCCTAAGGTGCGCGTACGTTTTGGTCATCAACAATCGCTGTTTGGGCTGATTCTGGCCCGATTCTTGGACTATTACTCACTGTTTTGCGGTCCCAAAGCGATTTCCATTGTTGTTGAACCACAAGGTGCGCTTACGTGTCGGTCGTCAACACTCGCAGTTTTGGCCGATTATGGCCCATTTCTTGGACTATTACTCACTGTTTTGGGGTCCGGGAGTGATTTCCACGATTGACGAACCCTGGGGTGCGTTTGTGTGTCGGTCATCAACACTTGTAGTTTCGGCCGATTCTGGACCGTTTCATGGACTATTACTCAGTTTTGGGGCCCCGAAGTGATTTCCACAACTGACGAACCCAAGGGTGCGTTTATGTGTCGGTTATCAACACTCACAATTTGGGCCAATTCTGGTTCATTTCGTGCACTATTACTCACTGTTTTGGGGTCCTAGAGCGATTCCACGATTGACGATCCCTGGGGTGCATTTATGTGTCGGTCATCAACACTCACAGTTTTGGCCGACTCTGCCCCGTTTCATGGACTATTACTCATTGTTTTGGGGTCCCGGAGGGATTTCCACGATTGACGCACCCCGGGGTGCGTTTACGTGTCGTTCACCAGCAATCCTAGTTTTGTTCGATTCTGGGCTCTTTCATGGTCTATTACTCACCATTTTGGGGTCCCAGAGCTATTTCCACGATTAACGATCCCCGGGGTGCGTTTACGTGTCCGTCGTCAACCCTCGGAATTATGGCCGATTCTGGCCCGTTTCGTGGACTATTACTCACCGTTTTGGGGTCTGAAAGCGATTTCCAAGGTTGTTGAACCCTAAGGTGCGCTTACGTGTCTGTCATAAACAATCACAGTTTGGGCTGATTCTGGCCCGATTCATGGACTATTGCTCACCATTTTGGGGTCCCAGAGCTATTTCCACGATTGACG
>NW_025279404.1:0-1233 GCF_018294505.1 Triticum aestivum
GAATCGGTCCCACCGAGTTTGCCTGACCAACTCTCTATGTGCCTATTACTGAAATCGGTCCCTCCGAGTTCATGTGACCGGTCACACCGAGATTACATTATGCCCTAACCGTAGCGCATCGGTCCCACCGAGTTAATTGTATCGGTCCCACCGAAAATCCTAACATTCATATTTTGACCTGAATCGGTCTAACCGAGTTTTACCATTCGTTCTCACCGAGTTTGAGAATCTGTGTGTAACGGTTAGATTTTGTGTGGAGGCTATATATACCCCTCCACTCATTCTTCATTCGTGGAGAGAGCCATCAGAACATGCCTGCACTTCCAACATTCATTTTCTGAGAGAGAACCACCTACTCATGTGTTGAGACCAAGACATTCAATTTCAACCACAAGAATCTTGATCTCTAGCCTTCCCCAAGTTGCTTTCCACTCAAATCATCTTTCCACCATAGCCAAATCTATGAGAGAGAGTTGAGTGTTGGGGAGACTATCATTTGAAGCACAAGAGCAAGGAGTTCATCATCAACACACCATCTATTACCTTTTGGAGAGTGTTGTCTCCTAGATTGGTTAGGTGTCACTTTGGAGCCTCCGTCAAGATTGTGGAGTCAAACCAAGGAGTTTGTAAGGGAGAGGAGATCACCTACTTTGTGAAGATCTACCCAAGTGAGGCAAGTCCTTTGTGGGTGATGGTCATGGTGGGATAGACAAGGTTGTTTCTTCGTGGACCCTTCATGGGTGGAGCACTCCATGGGCTAGCGCAACCGTTACCCTTCGTGGGTTGAAGTCTCCATCAACGTGGATGTACGATAGTACCACCTATCGAAAGCATGCCAAAAATCTCCGTGTCAACATTGTGTTTGCTCCCTCCAAACTCCTCCCATTTACTTTCTTGCAAGTTGCATGCTTTACTTTCCGCTGCTCATATACTCTTTGCATCCTTGCTTGAATTGTATTGTGATTGCTTAACTTGTGCTAAATTGCTAAAATCTGCCAAGAATTAAAATTGGGAAAATGCTAAGCTTTTCTTTGGTCAAGTAGTCTAATCACCCCCCCCCCCTCTAGACATACTTTCGATCCTACACATGCTTGACCCGCCTGAGCCTAACGACGCCGCCGCCCACCCGCCACGCTCACTGGTCACCGCCGCCTAGCCGAGAGGGCCCGTCCTCGCGTGGGTCGACCTGCTAGAGCGGGCCTCACCGTGAGGGCTCTCCCTCGCATGCGCTAC
>NW_025279405.1:0-1233 GCF_018294505.1 Triticum aestivum
GCGACTCGGCGGCCGCTGGCGAAACGGACCGAGCAGTGGAGATGCTCGGCGCGACGGGCTCGTCGGGTGACCATGCATGGGCACGCGAATCGATGCCATGCAACATAGGGCGATCGACGTGCCCACCAGAAGACGACGATGATGATGGTGAATCCTCCAACAGCTCCAAATGAGCTCCACGTCCGGTTCCTGCACCATGGTTAGGTAACAGCAAAGGAGAGTATGCAACATCATCAAATTGGTCAGAAGCAACAGAGGATGAATGCAGGGATGGTGGTTCGACAGTGGACACAGGAAGGTTGGCAAAGGGAAAAACATGCTCATCAAACACGACGTCCCGAGATATATAGACACGATTAGTGGGAACATGAAGACATTTGTAACCTTTATGAAGAGAGCTATAGCCAAGAAAAACACACTTCTTAGAACGAAACTCAAGCTTGCGCTTGTTATATGGACGAAGATGCGGCCAGCAAGCACACCCAAATACCTTGAGAAATGTATAATCAGGTTGTTCATTAAGGAGAACCTCAATGGGAGTCTTCATGTTTAAAACACGAGTAGGAGTACGGTTGATGAGAAAGCATGCAGTGGTGAAAGCATCACTCCAAAACCGAAACGGAACAGATGCATGGGCCAAAAGAGTAAGACCAGCTTCAACAATATGACGATGCTTACGTTCGACTGAACCATTCTGCTGATGTGTATGTGGACATGCTAAACGATGAGCTATCCCAAGCGACTAAAAGAAAGAGTTGAGGTTGCGATACTCGCCCCCCCCCAGTCTGACTGGACATGAACAATTTTGTGCTTGAGAAGACGTTCAACATGTTTTTGAAACTGAACAAAAATATCAAACACATCAGATTTGCGTTTAATAAGGTAAAGCCAGGTAAAGCGACTATAAGCATCAACGAAACTGATATAGTAATTATGACCACTGACAGAAGTCTGAGCAGGACCCCATACATCTGAAAACACAAGTTCTAAAGGATGTTTCACCTCACGACTGGACTCCGAAAAAGGAAGTTGATGACTCTTCCCCTGCTGACAAGCATCACACACTGCTACATCTTTATGACTAGACAAACTAGGAAGCTCATGACGACGCAAAATATGACGGACAATAGGTGTGGCCGGGTGACCAAGACGAGCATGCCACTGTGACGGAGAGACCCGAACTCCACTGAAAACACGAGCGACACCAGGATGCTCCAGACGGTAGAGGCCCTG
>NW_025279406.1:0-1233 GCF_018294505.1 Triticum aestivum
TAGCAGTGGCAAAGCAAAAGAGCGAGCAAACTAGCATAGCAAAGATAGTAGTGATTTCGAGGGTATGATCATCTTGCCTGCACAGTTGTCAGAGTTGACTGGATCCTCACAAGCAAACTCAACGGGCTCCTCGGTAGCGAACTCGTCTCCCGGCTCTACCCAAAGACAAACAAGCAACAAGGACACAATCAACCACGGGCAAGACCAAGCAATATGATGAAATGACGATATGCTATGCGGGATGCGATGCGGGATGCAATATGCAAGATATGACAGGAAATGCATGAACCTGGCATCAACTTGGAAAACCAAGTGTGCCACTGGATAGAGGGGATGAAATCGCTTGAAAACGATATAAAGATCATAGGAATCGGAGCTACGGTTTGGAAATGGCAAGCGTTTTAAGATATGACACCGGTCTGCGAATTACAGCAAGTAGGCATCTAAATGCAACGAAATGAACATGCGAAAGCCACCAAACATGAAAACAAAATACATGGCAGTGATGTACACAAGATGGTTGACAAAACACTAGCACTGAGCCATAGGCAAATTCATCCATTAAGAGGTTCAAACAAGCATGGCTAAAACGCAAATGCAAAACAGATTTCAGACTTAGTGAAATTAACACTAGTCTGAAATTTCAGATCACGAAGCTCTCTTCGGAGCAGCAAAACAACATGATAGAAAACCTGAACATGACAAGTAAGAACATGGCATGGAGATACTCAACAAGCTTAATAAAACACCCAAAGTGACCTGGGGCCAAAAGGGTTCACAAAATACTCTACCGAGCTCACGAACATCGCTCGAACACAATCAGTTTTCAGACTTAGTGAAAACTGAGACATGCTGAAATTTAACTCACGAAGGCATGTAAACAAGCTCGATGCACTCACTACGGTGCAAGACATGGCAAGGAAAGCATATCACCAGCAAGAAGGCACAAAGTTCTAGCTACTCATGGCAAGAACGAAGGCATAGCATGCATGGAACGCTAACGGTAGCATCGGCGAAATCGCAAACAAGTTGACGATCTGCCCAGATTAACAACGAAGCAAAAGTTGAGCTCGATGGAGTCAACCTAGAGCACTCCACAAATGCCAACAAAGACATGGATGGATAGAGCATAACATAAATATCAAAACTCCCTTACTGATCATCCTCAAAAGAGGCACGGATCACTAGGAAACAAGCTGGACATATAGCATCATGAACTAAAATATCCCAGAC
>NW_025279407.1:0-1233 GCF_018294505.1 Triticum aestivum
GTAGCTCATTTCTTACCTGTTCGTGAGAGTATAACCGCTAGCCAGCTGGCAGACTTATACATCTCCCGAATAGTGTCCCTCCATGGTGTTCCTTTGGAAATCAATTCGGATCGAGGAAGTCTTTTCACCTCTCGATTTTGGGAAAGTTTCCAAAATGCTATGGGAACCCGTCTCTCCTTTAGCACCGCTTTCCACCCTCAGTCAAGTGGTCAAGTGGAACGCGTCAACCAAATTCTAGAAGACATGCTTCGAGCCTCTGTTATCTCTTTCGGAATGGACTGGGAGAAGTGCCTTCCATTTGCCGAATTCGCTTACAACAACAGCTATCAATCTAGCTTGGGTAAAGCCCCTTTCGAAGTTCTCTATGGACGACGATGTCGAACACCCCTTAACTGGTCAGAGACCGGGGAAAGACAATTCTTTGGCCCGGATATGATTCAGGAAGCAGAAGAACAAGTTTGTATCGTTCGTGAAAAGTTGAAAACAGCCCAATCTCGTCAAAAGAGTCAATATGACCGAAAACATAAGGCTATGACTTTCGAGGTTGACGAGAAGGCTTATCTTCGGGTCACCCCTCTGAAGGGAACCCATCGTTTCGGTATCAAAGGCAAATTGGCTCCTCGTTACATTGGACCTTTTCGCATTCTTGCCAAACGAGGAGAAGTTGCCTACCAGTTGGAACTACCTCCGCACCTCTCCAGAGTTCACGATGTTTTCCACGTCTCTCAACTCAGGCGTTGCTTCTCGGATCCTATCCGTGAAGTGGACCACGAAACGCTTGATCTCCAAGATAATCTTACATATCGAGAGTACCCCATTCGTATCCTCGATCAAGCCGAACGTACCACGCGACGTCATAATATCAAGTTTCTCAAGGTTCAATGGTCGCACCATTCTGAGGATGAAGCAACTTGGGAAAGGGAGGATCGTCTTCGACTCGAGTATCCCGCCTTCTTCTCGGAGGAACCCAAATCTCGGGACGAGATTCTTTTGAGTGGGGGTGAGTTGTCACACCCTAGCTAGTCATGCATTAGAGTGTTGCATCATGTTTACTCTTTCATCAGAAACTTGAAATGGGGATGACAGAACCCCCAGTCCCCTCTGAAACCAACTAGGGTTTACTAAAATAATTTTCAATGAACCTGAAATGCCCTTCTAAAATGCCCATCATTTTTGCCTTGGTTCAGAACCTCTGCCAAAAGTGGTGCACATTTTCCTAGGCCATCCTAGGGT
>NW_025279408.1:0-1233 GCF_018294505.1 Triticum aestivum
TTTTAGATATTCCCATATGGACTACATACGGAGAAAAATGAGTAAATCTACACTCTAAAATATGTCTGCATACATCCGTATGTAGTCTATATCGAAATCTCTAGAAAGACATATACGTATTTAGGAACGGAGGGAGTAGTTTGCATGCAATCTCAGAGAAAAGTACACTAATATCGTGGTAATTCTTCCCTATTCTTATGACAACTATGCAATGCAACTGGTCCTTTAGGAATGTGTATTGTTTCTACGATGCAACCCAACAACTTAGATTACAATTCTACTGGCTTCCTATTTCTGCATCTAGAATCGTAGGAAAGAAGGAGGCCCTCAATATGAAATCAGCAGTCTCAGTATTCTCTCACACAACGTATGAAATCAAGTGTTAGTCTTGCACCAAAATAAAAAAAAGGAGTTGCAGTCTTGACCGGTGGAAGATTGTAATCTTGAGAGAAAATCAAGGGTAGAATCCTGAATACACTAGGATGAGCTTAATTCTCACGTGAATCCGGTGACAGTAGTGTTCAAAACAAAGTAGTTTACTACTAGTAATTTCTTGTGCTTCAAACACGATAATGGCAATCTGCACGACAAGCAGACAGAGATAGTCTGACTACTCTAGGACGCAAGAGCTTCAGCCTCTAGATACATGCCGGTTAACAAATTGCATAATGGTGCCAAATTCCTGAAGGAGTTCATCTCCACACAGCCATCTTGGCAAGGTTATTTCGTCAACAAATCCGAGCATGTGCAATCGCAAATTCTGATGGTTCCCAGTCCTAGGATGCATGTAGATTTCAACGACACTGGAAAAGCAATTCTAACCAAATACAATACTTGTGTACACTGAATATGTGGCATGCTGAAATGGACCTAGCAACGACTAAGCTCTACTCCTTGGTCGACACACAATGGTTCCTTTACGGATTGTTGCTCTACTCTTCTCTCGCACTTAAATAGAAACATTGTGTGGTGCAACAACCATGTGATGGATATTTTCATGCAATTCAATACTGCCATATAAGCACATGGACATTTTTGTATTGGTACGAGTGTCCCTCCTTCAGCGAAGTAGCTCCCCTATTATAAATTTTGCCTGAATCAATCAACGTTCATAGTGTGCTTCCTACTGGTGACCATATCTGAGAAAGCCCTTACATTTGGTGGGGGCAATTGTAGAGTGATCCCAGAGCACACACACCTCATCCCTCACCGAGGATTATCGGACCTCCAAAC
>NW_025279409.1:0-1233 GCF_018294505.1 Triticum aestivum
TGAATCCTCGACATCGTGGTTCATCCGATGAGATCATCGTGGAGCATGTGGGAGCCAACATGGGTATCCAGATCCCGCTGTTGGTTATTGACCGGAGAGTCGTCTCGGTCATGTCTGCTTGTCTCCCGAACCCGTAGGGTCTACACACTTAAGGTTCGGTTACGCTAGGGTTGTAGGGATATGTATATGCAGTAACCCGAATGTTGTTCGGAGTCCCGGATGAGATCCCGGACGTCACGAGGAGTTCCGGAATGGTCCGGAGGTAAAGATTTATATATGGGAAGTCCTGTTTCGGGCATCGGGACAAGTTTCGGGGTTATCGGTATTGTACCGGGACCACCGGAGGGGTCCCGGGGGCCCACCGGGTGGGGCCACCCATCCCCGGGGGCCACATGGGCTGTAGGGGGTGCGCCTTGGCCTGCTTGGGCCAAGGGCACCAGCCCCACATAGGCCCATGCGCCTAGGGTTAAGGGGGGAAAGAGTCCTAGGGGGTTGAGGCACCTCCTAGGTGCCTTTGGGGGGAGGGAAACCTCCCCTTGGCCGCCGGCCATAGGAGATTGGATCTCCTAGGCTGCGCACCACCCCCCCTTGGCACCCCTATATATAGTGGGGGAGAGGAGGGACCTCATACCTTGAGTCCTTGGCCTTAGGTTGCCTCCTTCTCCCTCCCCAACACCTCCTCCAACTCCATAGCGCTTAGCGAAGCTCTGCCGGAGTACTGCAGCTCCATCAACACCATGCCGTCGTGCTGCTGCTGGTGCCATCTCCCTCAACCTCTCCTCCCTCCCTTGCTGGATCAAGAAGGAGGAGACGTGGCTGTTCCGTACGTGTGTTGAACGCGGAGGTGCCGTCCGTTCGGTGCTAGGATCTCCGGTGATTTGGATCACGTCGTGTTCGACTACATCATCCCCGTTCTTTGAACGCTTCCGCTCGCGATCTACAAAGGTATGTAGATGCATCCAATGACTCGTTGCTAGATGAACTCCTAGATGATCTTGGTGAAACGAGTAGGAAAATTTTTGTTTTCTGCAACGTTCCCCAACAGTGGCATCATGAGCTAGGTCTATGCGTAGTTCTTCTTGCGCGAGTAGAACACAATTTGTTGTGGGCGTAGATTTGTCAACTTTCTTGCCGTTACTAGTCCTTTCTTGCTTCAGCGGTATTGTGGGATGAAGCGGCCCGGACCAACCTTACACGTACGCTTACGTGAGACCGGTTCCACCGACTAACATG
>NW_025279410.1:0-1233 GCF_018294505.1 Triticum aestivum
ACCTGATGTATCCCTGGCTATAAGTTTAGCAGGGAGGTACCAAAGTAATCCAGGAGTGGATCACTGGACAGCGGTCAAGAACATCCTGAAATACCTGAAAAGGACTAAGGATATGTTTCTCGTATATGGAGGTGACAAAGAGCTCATCGTAAATGGTTACGTTGATGCAAGCTTTGACACTGATCCGGACGATTCGAAATCGCAAACCGGATACGTATTTACATTGAACGGTGGAGCTGTCAGTTGGTGCAGTTCCAAGCAAAGTGTCGTGGCGGGATCTACGTGTGAAGCGGAATACATAGCTGCTTCGGAAGCAGCGAATGAAGGAGTCTGGATGAAGGAGTTCATAACCGATCTAGGTGTCATACCTAGTACATCGGGACCAATGAAAATCTTTTGTGATAATACTGGTGCAATTGCCTTAGCAAAGGAATCCAAATTTCATAAGAGAACCAAGCACATCAGAAGACGCTTCAATTCCATCCGGGATTTAGTCCAGGTGGGAGACATAGAAATTTGCAAGATACATACGGATCTGAATGTAGCAGATCCGTTGACTAAGCCTCTTCCACGAGCAAAACATGATCAGCACCAAGACTCCATGGGTGTAAGAATCATTACTATGTAATCTAGATTATTGACTCTAGTGCAAGTGGGAGACTGAAGGAAATATGCCCTAGAGGCAATAATAAAGTATTATATGTTTCCTTGTATCATGATAAATGTTTATTATTCATGCTAGAATTGTATTAACCGGAAACATAATACATGTGTGAATACATAGACAAACAAAGTGTCACTAGTATGCCTCTACTTGACTAGCTCGTTAATCAAAGATGGTTATGTTTCCTAGCCATAGACATGAGTTGTTATTTGATTAACGGGATCACCTCATTAGGAGAATGACGTGATTGACATGACCCATTACGTTAGCTTAGCACCCGATCGTTTAGTATGTTGCTATTGCTTTCTTCATGACTTATACATGTTCCTAAGACTATGAGATTATGCAACTCCCGTTTACCGGAGGAACACTTTGTGTGCTACCAAACGTCACAACGTAACTGGGTGATTATAAAGGTGCTCTACAGGTGTCTCCAAAGGTACTTGTTGGGTTGGCATATTTCGAGAATAGGATTTGTCACTCCGATTGTCGGAGAGGTATCTCTGGGCCCACTCGGTAATGCACATCACTATAAGCCTTGCAAGCATTGTGACTAATAAGTTAGTTGC
>NW_025279411.1:0-1233 GCF_018294505.1 Triticum aestivum
TGTCGGGTATACCTTCTACTTAAGATCCGAAGGCAAGATCTTTGTTGCCAAGAACGGATGCTTTCTGGAAAAAGAGTTTCTCTCGAAAGAAGTAAGTGGGAGGAAAGTAGAACTCGATGAAGTACTACCTCTTGAGCGGGAAAGTGGCGCAGCGCAGGAAACCGTTCCTGTGATGCCCACACCAACTGAAGAGGAAAACAATGATGATGATCAAGGTACTTCGGATCAAGTTACTGCTGAACTTCGTAGGTCCACAAGGACACGTTCCGCACCAGAGTGGTACGGCAACCCTGTCCTGGAAATCATGTTGTTAGACAACAATGAACCTTCGAACTATGAAGAAGCGATGGCGGGCCCGGATTCCAACAAATGGCTTGAAGCCATGAAATCCGAGATAGAATCCATGTATGAAAACAAAGTATGGACTTTGACAGACTTGCCCGATGATCGGCGAGCGATAGAAAACAAATGGATCTTTAAGAAGAAGACGGACGCGGATGGTAATGTTACAATCCATAAGGCTCGACTTGTCGCTAAGGGTAATCGACAAGTTCAAGGGATTGACTACGACGAGACTTTCTCTCCCGTAGCGAAGCTGAAGTCCGTCCGAATCATGTTAGCAATTGCCGCATACTATGATTATGAGATATGGCAAATGGACGTCAAAACGGCATTCCTTAACGGGCATCTTAAGGAAGAACTGTATATGATGCAGCCGGAAGGTTTTGTCGATCCTCGGAACGCTAACAAAGTATGCAAGCTCCAGCGATCCATTTATGGACTGGTGCAAGCATCTCGGAGTTGGAACATTCGCTTTGATGAGATGATCAAAGCGTTTGGGTTCATGCAGACTTATGGAGAAGCCTGCGTTTACAAGAAAGTGAGTGGGAGCTCTGTAGCATTTCTCATATTATATGTAGATGACATACTCTTGATGGGAAATAATATAGAATTTCTGGACAGCATTAAGGCCTACTTGAATAAGTGTTTTTCAATGAAGGACCTTGGAGAAGCTGCTTATATATTAGGCATCAAGATCTATAGAGATAGATCGAGACGCCTCATAGGTCTTTCACAAAGCACATACCTTGATAAGATTTTGAAGAGGTTCAAAATGGATCAGTCCAAGAAGGGGTTCTTGCCTATGTTACAAGGTGTGAGATTGAGCTCGGCTCAGTCACCGACCACGGCAAAAGATAAAGAAGAGATGAGTGTCATCCCCTATGCTTCAGC
>NW_025279412.1:0-1233 GCF_018294505.1 Triticum aestivum
TCTCTCTCTCTCGTGTTCTTGATTTGGCACGATCTTGATGTACCGCGAGCTTTGCTATTATAGTTGGATCTTATGATGTTTCTCCCCCTCTATCTCCTTGTGATGAATTGAGTTTTCCCTTTGAAGTTATCTTATCGGATTGAGTCTTTAAGGATTTGAGAACACTTGATGTATGTCTTGCATGTGCTTGTCTGTGGTGACAATGGGATATTCACGTGATCCACTTGATGTATGTTTTAGTGATCAACTTGCGAGTTATGTGACCTTGTGAACTTATGCATAGGGGTTGGTACACGTTTTCGCCTTGACTCCCCGGTAGAAAGGCACTCTTTGAAGTTCTTTGTGTTGGATGAATAGATGAATCCGAGATTGTGTGGTGCATATCGTATAATCATACTCGCGGATACTTGAGGTGATATTAAAGTATCTAGGTGACATTAGGGTTTTGGTTGATTTGTGTCTTAAGGTGTTATTTTACTACGAACTCTGGGGCTGTTTGTGACACTTATAGGAATAGCCCAATGGATTGATCGGAAAGAATAACTTTGAGGTGGTTTCGTACCCTACAATAATCTCTTTGTTTGTTCTCCGCTGTTAGTGACTTTGGAGTGACTCTTTGTTGCATGTTGAGGGATAGTTATATGATCTAATTATGTTATCCTTGTTGAGAGAATTTGCACTAGTGAAAGTATGAGCCCTAAGCCTTGTTTCGAAGCATTGCAATATAGTTTGTGCTCACTTTTATCATTAGTTACCTTGCTTTTTTATATATTCATATTACAAAAACCTATATCTACCATCCATATTGCACTTGTATCACCATCTCTTCGCCTAACTAGTGCACCTATACAATTTACCATTGTATTGGGTGTGTTGGGGACACAAGAGACTCTTTGCTATTTGGTTACAGGGTTGTTTGAGAGAGACCATCTTCATCCTACGCCTCCCACGGATTGATAAACCTTAGGTCATCCACTTGAGGGAAATTTGCTGCAGTCCTACAAACCTCTGCACTTGGAGGCCCAACAACGTCTACAAAAAGAAGGTTGTCTAGTAGACATCAACTCCCACTCCTCCAAGTCTGCCACCACATCAGCAGACTCCTGCTCCTCCAAGTCCGCCACCGCGTCAGCCCACTCCTCCTCCTCCAAGTCCGGCACCGCATCAGCCGACTCCTCCTCCTCCAAGTCTGGCAGCGCGTCAGCCGACTCCTCCTCGTCCAAGTCCTCCACC
>NW_025279413.1:0-1233 GCF_018294505.1 Triticum aestivum
CCTCGGAAGATCAACACGTCGCAGCCCCACCTAGGCAAAACAGAGAGGCCAGCACGCCGGTCTAAACCTAAGCGCACAGGGGTCTGGGCCCATCGCCCATAGCACACCTGCACGTTGCGAGGGCGGCCGGAAGCAGAACTAGCCCCCTTAATACAAGAGCAGGCTTACGTTCCAATCCGGCGCGCGCCGCTCCGTCGCTGACGTCTGAAGTGCTTCGGCTGATACCACGACGTCGGGATACCCATAACTACTCCCACGTAGATGGTTAGTGCGTATAGGCTCGTAGCCAGACTCAGATCAAATACCAAGATCTCGTTAAGCGTGTTAAGTATCCGCGAATGCCGAACAGGGCCAGGCCCACCTGTCTCCTAGGTGGTCTCAACCTGCCCTGCCGCTCCGCCACAAAGTAACAGTCGGGGGCCGTCGGGAACTCAGGCCCACCACTACCTGGATGGAGCCACCTGTCCTTTCAGCCCCCTCGTCAGAATCACTTGCGGGTACTCAATGAGCTGACCCGACTTTAGTCACCATCTGTATAGTATGTATGTATGTATAGTATATACCCGCGATCACCTCCCAAGTGATCACGGCCCGATAGTATAGCAAGGCAGACTGACAAGAATGTAAGGCCAATGATGATAGACTAGCATCCTATACTAAGCATTTAGGATTGCAGGTAAGGTATCAACAGATGTAGCGACAATGTCAGGCTATGCATCAGAATAGGATTAACGAAAGCAGTAACATGCTACACTACTCTAATGCAAGCAGTATAGAGGAGAATAGGCGATATCTGGTGATCAAAGGGGGGGCTTGCCTGGTTGCTCTGGCAAGAGAGAGGGGTCGTCAACTCCGTAGTCGAACTGGGCGGCAGCAGCGTCGGTCTCGTAGTCTACCGGAGAGAAGAGGGGGAAGAAACAATGAATACCAAGTAAACAGATGCATATCGAGGCATGACATGTCAAGAAGCGATGCTAGGCGTGCCCTAACGTGGTATGAGGTGGTACTGGTTAAGGGGGGAATCATCCGGGAAAGTATTCCCGGTGTTTCGTGTTTTCGGACAGATGAACCAGAGGGGAAAAGTTGCGAGTTCGATAGGTTAGGGGTGTGTGGCGGACGAACGGACTGCGTATCCGGAATCGTCTCGACGTTCTGAGCAACTTTTATGTTGAAAATATTTTAATCCGAGTTACGGATTAAAAGATATGATTTTTAAAAGATTTTAACAATTTT
>NW_025279414.1:0-1233 GCF_018294505.1 Triticum aestivum
GGTGCGAACCGAGTCAAAGTGGCCCAGTGGTCAGCACGGGTATTGAAGAGCTCTAACCTTAAGGCCCGATTTTCACGGTCCTTATCCTCGAGCATCTCAGCAGTGGTGCGAGTCCGTGAATCCTCCTGAGTGGAATCAGCATAAATAGCTTGGAGATATCCTTGTGCTCCCGGAAGTGATCCTGGCATATACCGGAAATCAGAGTCCCGAAATAACCCAGATCTGACTCGCATAATGGTCATCATGGAGTAGGCGGCATCCTGCACAGCCATCTCAATAGTAACCCCGAGTCCATAGGAGCAGTGAAGAGGCTCAGTGGATCCAGGATAAGATGGAAATATCCTGACAGTGCAGAGATACTGGCTTTGATTAAAATCTCGGAATTGCTCTTCGACCGTGTACTCGGGATACCAGCGGTATCCGGCCTCAGTCATTACCCTGACCAACTTAGCAGTATGGCCGGGTACATCTAGGCATTGAGTCAGGCGAACCACTTGATTGAGGTCGCGAGTGGCCATCTGAAAGCACAATTATAATGCAAAGGCATTAGAATTTTTAGCAAAATTTCGGCAGCATAACAGCTGTAAATGCTCAAAAAGGATTTTGAGACATTTGACAAAGGATTTCGTACACACTCATCATCATCATATCAAAGTTCTGAAACCATATTGGCAACATAATGTGGTAGTAGAACCGAACTAGGCTTGTATCCATCAAACTTATAAGGTACTACTGATTAGTAACTCGTGATCCTGATAGAGAGAGCAGATCCTAATTCCTTAACCCCCGGTGGAAGAATGGACTGACTCAGATCAGAATGTCATAAGATATAAGGAGTAAAAAGAGCCTTACGTTCCATCCCACAAACAATTCCCCTACATATAACTAAAGAATTTCTAGACTCAACATCGACCAGTTTGGCTTGGAGAACCTACAGGCAGTCCGGCTCTGATGCCAACGCTGTCAGGACCCCGACTCGATGTCACATCGATCTAGCCGGTAACACTTCATATCACTTTGCGGCCTCACGCACGGTATTCCCACGGGTGTCGCCTTACCTTTGCCCGGGACCGTTTGCGCCTTTTGGCTCACGTATATGATAGTGTCGCTAGCATCCATATGATAAAGAGCCCGGGCTGACATGACTAGTCGTAAACCCAAAGTGGCACAGACTTACAGGGACAGGCATCCATGACCCAGCTTCGAACGTGTCGGTCATCAGCAAGTGGGTCC
>NW_025279415.1:0-1233 GCF_018294505.1 Triticum aestivum
ACGGACGGCAATGAAACGGTAGTAGACGTTCTGCGGTAACGATGCAGCGTGAATATTATTAAATACTTGGAGCGCGATAAAATCATGAGTTTTTTACACAACGTGGGCACATGTGCTATAGGACTGATGGTAATTTTTCATAATTTTTTGTGATGGAGAAGTATCTGAACACTTCCCTCTACGCGGATTGCTCTTCGCACGTCTACGACTGTGGTCGGCGGCCTCCGGGGGCTAGCATACCGTCAAATCTTGCGTAGGCGGCCTCTCACAAATCTGGAAGTGTTGAGGCGGTTGCAAACGCCCAGCACGCGTCTCCGGGGTGTGCCCCCCCCCTCACGGACGCCGCCGCCGCCGGCACCTGGAGGGGGGAAACGGACGCGTCGGGTCTACACGGAGTGGATGTAGCTGTGGGTTTGGCCCGGATGTTGCTCCAAAGTGTTCCTCTGGGCCGACCTAACACAACCGGGTGGAGAGGTCCACTGGTCAAAGCCCGTCCGTGCAAAGTCAAAGGGCTAGATCCCGTGGTCAAACGCTACAGGGTTAGCCGGGACGGGGGCCCTGGGGGGGTAGCAATGCCACCGGAGCGTCGGACCGGGCCCTCATACATGCGGGGTGGTGTTGTGGCATGTCCGAAGAGGCGGCACACGTCTCCGGGTTGTGGCCCCCCTCACGGACGGCAATGAAATGGTAGTAGACGTTCTGCGGTAACGATGCAGCGTGAATATTATTAAATACTTGGAGCGCGATAAAATCATGAGTTTTTTACACAACATGGGCACATGTGCTATAGGACTGATGGTAATTTTTCATAATTTTTTGTGATGGAGAAGTATCTGAACACTTCCCTCTACGCGGATTGCTCTTCGCACGTCTACGACTGTGGCCGGCGGCCTCCGGGGGCTAGCATACCGTCAAATCTTGCGTAGACGGCCTCTCACAAATATGGAAGTGTTGAGGCGGTTGCAAACGCCCAGCACGCGTCTCCGGGGTGTGCCCCCCCCTCACGGACGCCGTCGCCGCCGGCACCTGGAGGGGGGAAACGGACGCGTCGGGTCTACACGGAGTGGATGTAGCTGTGGGTTTGGCCCGGATGTTGCTCCAAAGTGTTCCTCTGGGCCGACCTAACACAACCGGGTGGAGAGGTCCACTGGTCAAAGCCCGTACGTGCAAAGTCAAAGGGCTAGATCCCGTGGTCAAACGCTACAGGGTTAGCCGGGACGAGGGCCCTGGGGG
>NW_025279416.1:0-1233 GCF_018294505.1 Triticum aestivum
CGCCTCAATTCGTACTTTGCAGCCCTCCACCGGAGTTCCCCAACCTCACCCGAACCGCCGTCCGCCGGAGATAGTGTCGCCGTCGACGTGGTGCTCCCCGTTGGACGAGTCCACCACCCACCGACGCGGAAGAAGACACTGAAGCTCTTGGTACCCTCCGTTTCTCCTAACTCGCCGTGGTTCGACGCCGGCGTCCATCGCCGTCTTCGGGCGCCGGCGAGCTTTCAAACCTGACATGCGGGCCCCGCGTGTCAGCCTCTGTTTTATTTCCCCGAACCGTTTTCTGTTGGCGCCTTCGGGCAAAATACGTTTTCTCCTTGCGCTTGCGCATTCCCAGCCGAAGCGTTTTCTGTTTTCTCAGTTAAAACCCTGGAACTTTTCTGTTTCATTACAGAAAGGTCCCTGGACAGAAACCTTTATAACTTTTTAATGAAAAGGTATTTTTGAGTGATTCTTTTTTTGTCAATCTCCAAATTTTGTCTAGTTTTTTATGGGATTTATTTGAAAAATATTTGCCAAAGTTTCTGTGCATGTGTTGGTTTTCACGTTAGTACCCCGTTTCGTGATTGCCGTAGGTTCCGGGAGAGGGGACGGAGCCGCGAACTTCGCCGAGCTAGACTCCGACTTCTCCGAACCAGGCAAGCATGTTTGAACATTTGATATGGCAGATGTTTTGCATGTTCATATGAAAGTTTGTGTGTGGCATATGAGTGTCGGTAAATATCTCGTTGCTCGTAAGGCAACGACCTAGTTGTTCCGAAGTTGCGATGACCTCTGATGAGAGGTGGCCTAATCATGTGGTGACATGAAGGGCAGCAAGGTGGTACTGTTGTAGCATGCCAGCCTTGCGTCATCCGACTTTTCTTCGACGTTAACGTGGTTGGAGCCACGTTATCGATCTTTTCCCGCATGTTCCAAAGTTGCGATGACCTCTGATGAGAGGTGGCCTAATCATGTGGTGACATGAAGGGCAGCAAGGTGGTACTGTTGTAGCATGCCAGCCTTGTGTCATCCGACTTTTCCGACGTTAACATGGTTGGAGCCATGTTATCGTCCCTTCCCCTTTCCGTGCTACCACATGTCTCATTGCCAGGATACGGTTTAGTAAGTTGGTAACCTCTTTCCGTGTACACACCAAACAGAGAGGCCGGGATGATGGTACCTTGGCCCAGGATTAAAGCCAGTCATTCGGTCAGGGGGCATGGGTGTTTCCGGTTGGGACCGAGAGGGGGG
>NW_025279417.1:0-1233 GCF_018294505.1 Triticum aestivum
ATAAACATCACATGCAATCAATATAAGTGATATGATATGGCCATCATCATCTTGTGCCTGTGATCTCCATCTCCGAAGCACCGTCATGATCACCATCGTCACCGGCGCGACACCTTGATCTCCATCGTAGCATCGTTGTCGTCTCGCCAATCTTATGCTTCCACGACTATCACTACCGTTTAGTAATAAAGTAAAGCATTACATCGCGATTGCATTGCATACAATAAAGCGACAACCATATGGCTCCTGCCAGTTGCCGATAACTTGGTTACAAAACATGATCATCTCATACAATAAAATTCAGCATCATGCCTTGACCATATCACATCACAACATGCCCTGCAAAAACAAGTTAGACGTCCTCTACTTTGTTGTTGCATGTTTTTACGTGGCTGCTACGGGCTTAAGTAAGAACCAATCTCACCTACGCATCAAAACCACAAGATAGTTTGTCAAATAGACTCCGTTTTAACCTTCGCAAGGACCGGGCGTAGCCATACTTGGTTCAACTAAAGTTGGAGAGACAGTCGCCCGCAAGCCATCTCTGTGCAAAGCACGTCGAGGGAACCGGTCTCGCGTAAGCGTACGCGTAAGGTTGGTCTGGGTCGTCTCGTCCAACAATACCGCCGAACCAAAATATGACATGCTGGTAGGCAGTATGACTTGTATCGTCCACAACTCACTTGTGTTCTACTCGTGCAGATAACATCAACATCAATAACCTAGGCTCTGATTCCACTGTTGGGTTTCGTAGTAATTTCAAAAAATTTCCTACGCACACGCAAGATCATGTGATGCATAGCAACGAGGGGAGAGTATTGTCTACGTACCCAACGCAGACCGACTGCGGAAGCGATGACACGACGTAGAGGAAGTAGTCGTACGTCTTCTCGATCCAACCGATCAAGTACCGAAACTACGGCACCTCCGAGTTCGAGCACACGTTCAGCTCGATGACGATCCCCGGACTCCGATCCAGCAAAGTGTCGGGGAAGAGTTCCGTCAGCACGACGGCGTGGTGACGATCTTGATGAACTACAGCAGCAGGGCTTCGCCTAAACTCCGCTACAGTATTATCGAGGAATATGGTGGCAGGGGGCACCGCACACGGCTAAGGAATCGATCACGTGGATCAACTTGTGTCAACTTGTGTGTTTAGAGGTGCCCCTGCCTCCGTATATAAAGGAGGAGAGGAGGGGAGGCTGGCCGGCCAAGGGGGGAGGCGCAGGAGAG
>NW_025279418.1:0-1233 GCF_018294505.1 Triticum aestivum
GTAACCATCTATTGATTAACGAGCTAGTCAACTAGAGGCTTACTAGGGACATGGTGTTGTCTATGTATCCACACATGTATCTGAGTTTCCTATCAATACAATTCTAGCATGGATAATAAACGATTATCATGAACAAGGAAATATAATAATAATCAATTTATTATTGCCTCTAGTGCATATTTCCAACAGTCTCCCACTTGCACTAGAGTCAATAATCTAGTTCACATCGATATGTGATTAACACTCAAGGTCACATCCCCATGTGACTAACACCCAAAGAGTTTACTAGAGTCAATAATCTAGTTCACATTTACCATGTGATTAACACTCGATGAGTTCTGGGTTTGATCATGTTATGCTTGTGAGAGAGGTTATAGTCAACGGGTCTGAACCTTTCAGATCCGTGTGTGCTTTACAAATCTCTATGTCATCTCCTAGATGCAGCTACCACGTTCTATTTGGAGCTATTCCAAATAACTGTTCTACTTGGAGCTATTCTAAATTGTTGCTCCATTATATGTATCCGGTATCTCTACTCAGAGCTATCCGGATAGGTGTTAAGCTTGCATCGTCGTAACTCTTTACGTCGAACTCTTTATCACCTCCATAACCGAGAAAATTCCTTAGTCCACTAGTTACTAAGGATAACTTTGACCGCTGTCCTGTGATCCATTCTTGGATCACTCTTGTACCCCTTGACTGACTCATGGTAAAGCACACTTCAGGTGCGGTACACAGCATAGCATACTGTAGAGCCTACATCTTATGCATAGGGGACGACCTTAGTCCTTTCTCTCTATTCTGCCATGGTCGAGCTTTAAGTCTTAACTTCATACCTTACAACTCAGGCAAGAACTCCTTCTTTGACTGATCCATCTTGAACACCTTCAAGATCACGTCAAGGCATGTGCTCATTTGAAAGTACTATTAAGCGTTTTGATCTATCCTTATAGATCTTGATGCTCAATGTTCAAGTAGCTTAATCCAGGTTTTCCATTGAAAACACTTTCCAAATAACCCTATATGCTTTCCAGAAATTCTACATCATTTCTGATCAACATGTATTCATCAGAAATTCTATAGTGCTCCCACTCACTTCTTTGGAAATGCAAGTTTCTCATAAACTTTGTATACACCCAAAATCTTTGATCATCATCAAAGCATACATTCCAACTCCGAGATGCTCACTCCAGTCCTCAGAAGGATTGCTGGAGCTTTGCATACTTATTAGCA
>NW_025279419.1:0-1233 GCF_018294505.1 Triticum aestivum
GATACAAGAAAACAGGCACAACCACCATTATCTGCCAAGAGCGCACCTGCGGGGCCTGCACAGCGTTCTTCTTCTTCCATGGCATCAACAGGGCACACAAGTGATATTATTTGTCGTCGTTGTAAGGGAGGAGGTCATTATGCGAGAGAATGCAAATCTCCGCGTGTGATGATTGCTACCGCGGATGGTGGATATGAGTCCGCTAGTGACTATGATGAGGAGACTTTGGCTCTTATTACACGTGAAGAACATGGTGGAGATGATTCTGATCATGAGACGCAATACATGGCTCCTGAAGACGCTGACAGGTATGAATGTTTAGTTGCTCAACGTGTTTTGAGTGTGCAGGTCACACAAGCTGAGCAAAATCAGAGGCACAATTTGTTCCATACCAAGGGAGTTGTGAAGGAACGTTCTGTGCGCGTCATAATAGACGGAGGGAGCTGCAATAATTTGGCTAGCATGGAGATGGTGGAGAAGCTTTCTCTCACCACAAGACCACATCCACATCCTTACTACATCCAATGGTTCAACAACAGCGGCAAGGTTAAGGTAACACGTACTGTTCGTGTGCATTTTAGTATCTCTACATATGCTGATTATGTTCATTGTGATGTGGTACCTATGCAAGCATGTTCCTTATTACTTGGTAGACCATGGCAATTTGATAAAAATTCTGTACACCATGGTAGAAACAATCACTATACTCTTGTTCATAAGGATAAAAATATTACTTTGCTTCCTATGACTCCTGATTCCATTTTGCAAGATGATATTAATAGAGCTAATAAAGCACAACAGGAGAAGAATAAGAGTGAAAATCAGATTGTGGCAAAAGAATTTGAGCAACAAATGAAGCCTAATAATAAACCATCTAGTGTTGCTTCTGAAATTAAATTGAAAAGTGCATGTTTATTTGCCACCAAATCTGATATTGATGAGCTAGATTTCAGCAAATCTGTTTGCTATGCTTTTGTGTGCAAAGAGGCATTATTTTCATTCGAGGACGTGCCTTCCTCTTTGCCTCCTGCTGTCACTAACATTTTGCAGGAGTTCGCTGACGTCTTTCCACAAGACGTGCCACCGGGATTACCGCCTATTCGAGGGATTGAGCATCAGATTGACTTAATTCCCGGTGCTTCACTACCAAACCGTGCACCATACCGTACCAATCCAGAGGAGACGAAGGAGATTATGCGTCAAGTACAAGAGCTTCTCGACAAAGGTTATATA
>NW_025279420.1:0-1233 GCF_018294505.1 Triticum aestivum
CGCCCCCTATCTCGTGGGCCCCCTGGACCTCCACCGACCTCAACTCCAACTCCATATCTTCCGTTTCGCGGAGAAAAAAATTGGAGAGAAAGTTTCATCGCGTTTTACGACACGGAGCCGTCGCCAAGCCCTAATCTCTCTCGGGAGGGTTGATCTAGAGTCCGTTCGAGGCTTCGGAGAGGGGGATTCGTCACCGTCGTCATCATCAACCATCCTCCATCACCAATTTCGTGATGCTCACCGCCGTGCGTGAGTAATTCTATCGTAGGCTTGCTGGACGGTGATGGGTTGGATGAAATTTACCATGTAATCAAGTTAGTTTTGTTAGGGTTTGATCCCTAGTATCCACTATATTCTGAGATTGATGGTGCTATGACTTTGCTATGCTTAATGCTTGTCACTAGGGCCTGAGTGCCATGATTTCAGATCTGAACTTATTATGTTTTCATCAATATATGTGTGTTCTTGATCCTATCTTGCAAGTCTATAGTCACCTATTATGTGTTATGATCCGACAACCCCGAAGTGACAATAATCGGGATACTTCTCGGTGATGACCGTAGTTTGAGGAGTTCATGTATTCACTATGTGTTAATGCCTTGGTCCGGTTCTCTAGTAAAAGGAGGCCTTAATATCCCTTAGTTTCCACTAGGACCCCGCTGCCACGGGAGGGTAGGACAAAAGATGTCATGCAAGTTCTTTTCCATCAGCACGTATGACTATTTACGGAATACATGCCTACATTACATTGATGAACTGGAGCTAGTTCTGTGTCACCCTATGTTATAGCTATTACACGAGGAATCGCATCCGGCATAATTATCTATCACTGATCCATTGCCTATGAGCTTTTCACATATTGTGCTTTGCTTATTTACTTTTCCGTTGCTATTGTTACAATCACTAGAAAACACCAAAAATATTGCTATTACTATCTTTACCTTTTACCACCGTTACCATTACTATTATACTACTTTGCTACTAAATACCTTGCTACAGATACTAAGTTATCCAAGTGTGGTTGAATTGACAACTCAACTGCTAATACTCAAGAATATTCTTTGGCTCCCCTTATGTCGAATCAATAAATTTGGGTTGAATACTTTACCCTCGAAAGCTGTTGCGATCCCTACACTTGTTGGTTATCAAGCAGCCCCCTCCAGCCCTCTCCTGTACACTAGGTCTAGTCTGATTCGGCCCGCTGCGTGTGTTTTTTTCCTGTTGCGATTTTAG
>NW_025279421.1:0-1233 GCF_018294505.1 Triticum aestivum
CAACGTGTGCATCAAGTTGAGAAAGCAAAAGTGTCATGGAACATGTACAGAGAAAACTAACCGTCGAACCCAGCCGCTGTTTTCCCTTTCGACATCAATAAGATTAGGAGTCCTTGATTTCGACCCAGGGTCTCCACCTAGAACTGTTGAGACGTGCTGCTCTGTGCTTCCATTCGTCCGCTTCAGCTACGGTCGACAGTGCGCGCGCCGCTTTGATGGACATCTGTGCTATGCCGGCAGCGCACACGTCAGGGGGCCTGTAGCAAAATCATAATAAACATCTGGGCACACTAGTAGAAAAATGGCCTTTAGTCTCGGTTCATAAGGGCTTTTAGTCCCGGTTCTGGAACCGAGACTAAAGGGTCGTTACTAAAGCCTTCCCTTTTAGTCCCGGTTCTTACACGAACCGGGACTAAAGGCCCTCCACGTGGCCACTGCCTGTAGGTCCACCTTTAGTCCCGGTTGGTAACACCAACCGGTACTAAAGGAAATTTTATGATTTTTTTAAAAAAAAATTGTTGAAATTTTTTTTTTATTTTCAAATTTCTGAATTTTTTTTAACCTATAATCACCCCTCATCACTGCTTAATTTAACCTCTAATCTCTAATCACCCCTCATCATTCCAAATCATCTAACTTCCCGGACGGTCACCCATCCTCTCACTACTCCAGCCTAAGCACGTTTAACTTTCAAGTTCTATTCTCCCTCGTTTCCAAGTCTGCACTTGTTGTTTTCCTAACAATAGTAAGATATCAATCCTATTAACCCTCAGGAATTTAGCTTGAGCATGAAGTCACACATTTCACTGTTTGAGTTTGAAACTATTGTTCTAAAAAACAATAATTATTTAGTAACACTAATATTTCTTGAATAAGTAGTTTGACCATAGTTTGACCACAGTTTGACCAGATTTGACCAAAATTCAAAAAAACTGAAATAATTATTTAGTAACACTAATATTTCTTGAATAATTAGTTTGAGCAGATTTGACCAAAATTCAAAAAAACTGAAATAATTATTTAGTAACACTAATATTTCTTGAATAATTAGTTTGAGCATTGTTTGACCACAGTTTGACCACAGTTTTACCAGATTTGACCAAAATTCAAAAAAACTGAAATAATTATTTAGTAACACTAATATTCTTGAATAATTATTTAGTAACACTAATACTTCTTGAATAAGTAGTTTGACCATAATTTGACCAGATTTAACAAAAATTCAAAAAAAAA
>NW_025279422.1:0-1233 GCF_018294505.1 Triticum aestivum
TTTCTTATAATGTTTTGAACAGAAAATACTTTGTTAATTTTAGTTTCATAAATTTTATTAAAGTTTATTTTATTTTGTCGGAACACAAGAAGTCCGGAGTTGTAATAAGTTATTAAAAATAAAAAAGAGGCGCAATGCTCGTTGATTTGCTTCAAGCCTTTCGGAATAGTGTAGACTGCACTGCACATAGCTCCATGCAGTCTACCTTATTCCTCAAGGCTTGAAGCTAAGCAACGTGAGCATTGCGCCTCTTCTTCATCGTCTCTGCACTCAGGGCTTATAAACCGCTCCTAGTGCCTCTCAGCTAGCGAGGTGGGACTAAAAAACTGCTTAGTAAGAAACTCTAGTACCGGTTCGTGCCACGAACCGGTACTAAAGGTGCTCGTGGGGCCACAGCCTCATTAGTACTGGTTCGTGGCACCAACAGGGACCAAAGGGTGGAATTGGTCCCGGTTCGTGCCACCAACCGGGATCAATGGCCTTGCACAGCGGCGTGGTGGTGAGTTTAGTCCCACCTCGCTAGCTGAGAGAGAGCCGCACCTGTTTATAAGGTGCGGTGCGCCTGAGCTGTCGAGCTCCTCTCTAAAGCAGGCTTACGGGCCTAACCTCTCTGTACATGCCTGTGGGCCTACTGGGCCTTCTGCGGGCCTGAATCCTGGCCCATGGATGGGTTTCTAATCGTATTCAGGCCGTGGTGGCCCAGTAGGTGGCATAATTTTTAATTTTTGGCCTGTTATTTTTCATGCATTTACTAATTATTTTGAGCTATAAGACCCTAAAATTGAAAAGCATTTCAAATGAACTCTGAAAAGGTTGAAAGTTGGCATGGTATCATCATTTCATCCACATAGCATGTGCAAGAAAGTTGAGAGGGTTACGGCAAAAACTAGATGCACTTCTTGTACAAAACAGACAATGGTATCATACTCGTCTATTACAAAGTTGGCATGGTATCATCATAATAGTTGCGGGAGAAAGTCTTCACTTTTTCTTCGCTTGTGTCATTTGCTTATTGCGCCGTAACCATGGATAATCTTCATCGTTTATCAGGATGCTTGGGTCAGCCTTGACTTTGAAGGGAGGAATTTCATGAAACTTTTCATAATCTTCAGACATGTCTGTCTTGCCCTCCACTCCCACAATGTCCCTTTTTCCTGAAAGAACTATGTGGCGCTTTGGCTCATCGTATGATGTATTCGCTTCCTTATCTTTTCTTTTCCTCGGTCTGGTAGA
>NW_025279423.1:0-1233 GCF_018294505.1 Triticum aestivum
TGGGTCGAGCCCACGTCTCTCCACGCGGCTGCGCCTATAAGTATGCGGTGTCTCCTAACCCTAGCCGCCACGAACAGATCACATCTGCTCACGCGCACGCCCACCGTCGTTCCTTTGCTGCTGCTGCCGCCGGTGACTCCATCCCGTCCGCCACGTACACGGTCGACGGGAGAGCAGGTCTCCGAAACCACGCCCTTCTGGTTCCTGTACGGGGTGAGGGGCGAATAGGTTTTTGGGCAGCGATTACGCGACTGCTCGCTTCCGATCGTCTACTTCCTCTACGTCCGCGTCGCCTTCGTCATCACCATGTCCACCGACGCCGACCGTGCCGCCGCCGAGAAAGCTGAAGCCGACAAGAAGGTCGCCGAGGACGCCGCTGCTGCCACCAAAGCCGCGGCCTCTGCGTGGCCTACTGGAGGGTATAACTCGTCTATCCCGCTCCTGATTATTTTCATATTAGCAGTACTAGTAGTATGTGTAGATTTGTCTACTGTTTGCTTAGTACGTGCATGTTTAGATCAGAGTCAGTACGTCATCAACTTAGTCAATGCCATGCTAGTGATTTACTCATGGATTAATTTAATCGAGAAATTGCCTATTTACTCAACAATCCAAAAACCTATTATGTGTAGGAATTTCTCGGCAAGTGGCTTTGCCGCTGCACTGAAACCGGATAAGTTTACCGGTACATACTTCAAGCGTTGGCAGACTAAGACCACATTATGGCTCACGGCTATGAACGTGTTCTGGGTCACCGGTGTCTCCACGGGAACGATTGCTCCCGAACAGGAGAAGGCGTTCAAGGAGGCTACCGTTGTGTTTCTCGGAGCAGTTCTTAGCGTGATCGGAGATAAACTGGTCGACGCATATTTACATGTGCATGTCGCCAAGGACTTGTGGGAGGCGCTCGAATCTAAATTTGGGGCCGCCGATGCAGGGAGCGAGATGTATATTATAGAGCAGTTCCACGATTACAAGATGGTTGAAAACCGTCCTGTATTGGAGCAGGCTCATGAGATAATATGCATTGTTAAGGAACTTGAGCTTCTCAAGTGCGAGTTACCGGGCAAGTTTGTCGCGGGCTGCATAATCGCTAAGCTCCCTAATTCCTGGAGGAACTTTGCCACCACTCTGAAACATCAGAGGCGTGAATTCTCTGTGGAGGATGTCATTGGCCATCTGAGTGTTGAGCAGAATTCGAGGGCAAAAGACTCGCACGGAAAAGGGGCCGAA
>NW_025279424.1:0-1233 GCF_018294505.1 Triticum aestivum
CGTCGCGTGGTACGTTCGGCTTGATCGAGGATACGAATGGGGTACTCTCGATATGTAAGATCATCTTGGAGATCAAGCGTTTCGTGGTCCACTTCACGGATAGGATCCGAGAAGCAACGCCTGAGTTGAGAAACGTGGAAGACATCGTGAACTCTGGAGAGGTGCGGAGGTAGTTCCAACTGGTAGGCAACTTCTCCTCGTTTGGCAAGAATGCGAAAAGGTCCAATGTAACGAGGAGCCAATTTGCCTTTGATACCGAAACGATGGGTTCCCTTCAGAGGGGTGACCCAAAGATAAGCCTTCTCGTCAACCTCGAAAGTCATAGCCTTATGTTTTCGGTCATATTGACTCTTTTGACGAGATTGGGCTGTTTTCAACTTTTCACGAACGATACGAACTTGTTCTTCTGCTTCCTGAATCATATCCGGGCCAAAGAATTTTCTTTCCCCGGTCTCTGACCAGTTAAGGGGTGTTCGACATCGTCGTCCATAGAGAACTTCAAAAGGGGCTTTACCCAAGCTAGATTGATAGCTGTTGTTGTAAGCGAATTCGGCAAATGGAAGGCACTTCTCCTAGTCCATTCCGAATGAGATAACAGAGGCTCGAAGCATGTCTTCTAGAATCTGATTGACGCGTTCCACTTGACCACTCGACTGAGGGTGGAAAGCGGTGCTAAAGGAAAGACGGGTTCCCATAGCATTTTGGAAACTTTCCCAAAATCGAGAGGTGAAAAGACTTCCTCGATCCGAGTTAATTTCCAAGGGAACACCATGGAGAGACACTATTCGGGAGATGTACAAGTCTGCCAGCTGACTAGCGGTTATACTCTCACGAACTGGTAAGAAATGAGCTACTTTGGAAAGACGATCGACCACGACGAAAATAGCATTATTCCCTCTCTTGGTCCTGGGAAAACCGGTAATAAAATCCATACTAATTTTATCCCATTTCCATTCAGGAATAGCTAAGGGTTGAAGGGTGCCAGCAGGCCGTTGATGCTCTGCTTTTACACGACGACAGACGTCGCAATTAGCAATATACTGAGCAATTTCTCTTTTCATCCTAGTCCACCAGAACCTCTGGCGTAGGTCCTGATACATCTTAGTACTACCGGGATGAATAGTGAGAGGAGATTCATGAGCTTCCTTAAGGATTAATCGCCTTAGGTTGCGCACTTTGGGAACTACTAGTCGATTCCCGAAGTATACGACTCCTTGATCATTAATGGAGAAA
>NW_025279425.1:0-1233 GCF_018294505.1 Triticum aestivum
TTAGTAGTCTACCAAGTGGCACCCGGTACAGGTGGGCTTGGGACAGACTAGGCACCGTGGCACGGTGTACCAAGTGGCACCCGGTTGGTGGGCTTGGGAACCCTGCACACATCGTTTGGGGCCGTAAGCGACACCCCGGCCGGATCTCCTTGCGGATGGAACCTGAATAGGCGATAAACCTGGACTAGAGACTTGTTCGGTTAGTCAGGTCGTGGCCGACTCCCTCGCCCGGCTTCCGCTTGAAGGTTGCCGAGGTACATGACGTGTACAGGGCGGTAAGTGGCGGGAGCGTGTGTGAAGAAGTACACCCCTGCAGGGTTAACATCATCTATTCGAATAGCCGGATTCCTCGGATATGGAAACGTGGACCCCTTGTACAGTTCATAGACAAGTGAAAGTGGATACTCTAAAATACGCAAGATAAGCGTGAGTGCTATGGATGGCGTTCTCGTAGGGAGACGGGAGCGGATCCATAGTGGTGTATTGGTTGGTGAATATGTGGACTCGTGTGCGCCACCTCAAAAGAGTCGCTTGCAGTCGTAGTTCAGGATAGCCACCGAGTCAAAGCTGGCTTGCTGCAGTCAAACCCTACCATCCCCTTTGTTGATAATGATGCATATGTAGATAGATCTGATGTAAGTCTTGCTGGGTACATTTGTACTCACGTTTGCCTATTTTATGTTTTTGCAGAGAGACTTCAGTCTCACTAGTAGTTCCGCTTGGACTTCGACGTTTAGCTTGATACCTCAGCTACGATCTTGTGCCCTCGACAGGATCTGATAGATAGTCAGGCTTCTTAGCCCTTTTCATTTATAGATGTCTGTACTCAGACATGATAGCTTCCGCTTGTGCTTTGACTTGTATGCTCTGATTGCTGGGTCGTGAGACCCATGTTTGTAATGTCTCGCTCCTCGGAGCCTAATGAATAATTACTTGAGTCGTAGAGACATGTTGTGATGCCATGTTGTATTTGCACATATCGAGCATATTGTGTGTATGTTATTGAAATGCTTGGTATGTGTGGGATCTGACCATCTAGTTGTTTATCTTTAGTAGCCTCTCTTACCGGGAAATGTCTCCTAGTGTTTCCACTGAGCCATGGTAGCTTGCTACTGCTCCGGAACACTTAGGCTGGCCGGCATGTGTCCTTCTTCGTTCCTGTGTCTGTCCCTTCGGGGAAATGTCACGCTTTGAGTACCGGAGTCCTGTTAGCCCGCTACAGCCCGGTTTACC
>NW_025279426.1:0-1233 GCF_018294505.1 Triticum aestivum
CTACCGCAGCAAGTAACAGATGAATCGATGTTGTCCTAATGCAGTAAAAGAGAGCAGGAGCGAGAGAGTAGGATTGTATCGGAATGAACAAGGGGGTTTTGCTTGCCTGGCACTTCTGAAGATAACATTGAGTCTTCATCAGTGTCAACGATCACATCATCGGTATCACGTCTATCGAGAGGGGACAAATACCGGCAACACAGAAGGGAACACAATCAATGCAATGCACAATATGATGCATGATCATGACATGGCAAAATGAATGTGTCTTGGGCTAATGCAACTAGCAACAGATTAAATGAAGTTGGTTTGAATCCAAGATTCAAATTCAAACTCCATATGTGGTTATTTAAATGTCATTCACTTCATTTGCCCTAAACAGTAGTGATAAGTTGTTCTAACATGCATGAAAA
This sequence comes from Triticum aestivum, assembly GCF_018294505.1. Lineage (NCBI taxonomy): Eukaryota > Viridiplantae > Streptophyta > Magnoliopsida > Poales > Poaceae > Triticum > Triticum aestivum. The sequence goes on from NW_025279426.1 coordinate 414, forward strand.
TGGTACAGATGGATTCCTTGAATTTTTCTGATAATTTTTCATATATAAATTATTTAATTTGGAGTTACGATTAATTTTCTATGAATTTTAGAAGTTTTAGGCATTTTCTGGAATTTTCTGATTATTTAGAATTAAAATAATTCCAGAAAATTAATTATGACATCAGCACTGCGTCATGCTTGCATCAGCAAGTCAACAGGGCTGCCCCGGGTCAAACCTGACCAGTGGGGTCCACTGGTCAGTGACACAGGGGCTAATCCCGGTCAAACCCAGCGCTGACTGGGGTTTGACCAGGGGTGGGGCCCGCTGTCAGTGGCCTAGGGGTTGATTAGTGTGTGTGGGGGGGGGGGTTAGCCCCTAATGATGCCCATGTCATCATCGCCGGACTTACGCCGGCGGCGACCAAAATGGCGGCGGCAACGCGCCGGACTTGCGCTAAAGGCGACGGAGGCGGCGGCTGAGGGCACCAGGGCATAGCCCTCGCTCTTGCGCATCCAGAGAGCCAAATGGGAGGGGTTGGGGTGGTTCGAGCTCGCCGGGGTCGAGCTCGTGGCGGCGGCCGGCGTTCGGGAGCAGCCGAGTATGGTGCTAGAGGGCACGGGAGGCGAAGCTACTGGTAGCTGCAGGTTCGTGGAGGCGCGCTGAGCACACCGGTGTACTCGGGTGAGAGCTCCAGTGGCTGCCGTGACGGCGGCGACGAGGTCAGCGGCGGCCGGAGATCGGGCCAGCATGGCGCAGTGGCTGCAGCGCGTTAGCCAGAGAGCCGAGGAGCGCGTCGGGACCCTGGGGACCTGGGGAGCACGCGGGGGCTACTGGAGCG
>NW_025279427.1:0-1233 GCF_018294505.1 Triticum aestivum
GAAAGTCTCAATGAATTCAACCCATTTAGCATGTCTACGATTCAGTTTAGCTTGACTTTTAATATGTTTCAAAGATTCATGATCAGAATGTATAACAAATTCTTTGGGCCATAAATAATGTTGCCATGTTTCTAAAGTCCGAACAAGAGCATATAATTCTTTATCATAAGTAGAATAATTCAGACTAGGCCCACTCAATTTTTCAGAAAAGTATGCAACAGGTTTGCCATCTTGTAATAACACACCTCCTAATCCAATTCCACTAGCATCACATTCAAGCTCAAAAGTCTTATTAAAATCAGGAAGTTGGAGTAAAGGAGCATGTGTCAACTTATCTTTCAATACCGTGAAGGCTTCTTCCTGTGCGGTACCCCAAAGAAAAGGCACATCTTTCTTTGTAAGCTCATTGAGAGGTGTAGCAATGGTGCTGAAATCTCTCACAAAACGCCTATAGAATCCAGTGAGGCCAAGAAAACTCCTCACTTGTGTGACCGTTTTGGGCTGCGGCCAACTCTCAATAGCTTCAATCTTGGCTTTATCAACTTCAATTCCCTGTGGAGTAACAACATAGCCAAGAAAAGATACTCGGTCGGTGCAAAAGGTGCACTTCCCAAGGTTACCAAACAAACGTGCATCACGTAGAGCAATAAAAACAACACGTAAATGTTCCAAATGTTCTTCCAAAGATCTGCTATAAATCAATATGTCATCAAAGTAAACTACCACAAATCGTCCAATGAAAGCACGTAAAACTTCGTTCATTAATCTCATGAAAGTACTAGGTGCATTAGTTAACCCAAAAGGCATGACTAACCACTCATATAATCCAAACTTAGTTCTAAATGTTGTTTTCCATTCATCTCCCAATTTCATACGAATTTGATGGTAGCCACTACGCAAATCAACTTTGGAGAATATTGTAGAGCCACTCAATTCATCAAGCATATCATCTAGCCTAGGAATAGGATGACGATAACGAATAGTAATATTATTAATGCCTCTACAATCAACACACATACGTGATGTACCATCCTTTTTCGGCACTAGAATAATAGGAACAGCACAAGGACTAAGGGATTCGCGTATATAACCTTTGTCGAGAAGCTCTTGTACTTGACGCATAATCTCCTTCGTCTCCTCTGGATTGGTACGGTATGGTGCACGGTTTGGCAGTGAAGCACCGGGAATTAAGTCAATCTGATGCTCAATCCCTCGAATAGGCGGTAATCCCGG
>NW_025279428.1:0-1233 GCF_018294505.1 Triticum aestivum
AAAAAAAAAGTTCTCTAAATAGGAACATTTTCATGGATTTTCAAAAAGAATCAAAAATTAAAAAATCATGCATTTGAAAAAAAAGAACAAGAAATAAGAAAAAGCACAAAGAAAAAATGAAAAGAAATAGAAAAAGAAAGGAAAAGAAACCAGATCAGACGCACACACAAAAGAAATAAGAAAAGCAAAAGGTTGGAGTTCGAAGCCCTCATCGAATAAATATTTTTTGAAGGTTCTATTTTTTTTAAATGGGTTGTGCCCAAGACAGAGGGGGCTGCGCGCCAAGTTACGGGAATAGCATAAAACGGTGCGTGAAGCGCCAAATAGGTATTGGGCATAATGGCTGGTTGCGGCGCGGCGCCCCTCCCATAGCCCCATAGTCGTGTCCTTAATTAAAATTGATCAAAGGGTTGAATCAAATGTGTTCACAAAACAATCTGGATGAAAGTGCATGCATCACAATTTCTCTTACAAGTCGAAAAGTGACCAGGCCACCGTGATTTGGGTCTTACACATGCCGACGTTAAGCAGACCACAACTTCTACCTGTGTTCCTGGGTATGAAAACTATGTCATCTGTCATAGCATCGTGCTCATCATTTGCACACCGTGCAGTAACAGAAAGTTTCAGCTCTCCATGCTTGTGTTCAACGAAGACAACACGCCGTGTAAGCTTGATGGTGCCATCGTCCGCAATAACTGGCAATTTATCATCTTCAAAAGAAAGCAAGGTAACTTCAGCATCATTAATGCTGGCAATAGTGGCTGTAAATACGCCTTGCCAACCGCGTGGCCATGATGAACCATCAACGAGTCGTATACTGATTGCCGCTTCCACAGATTTGCCGATACAGCGGAGTGTTAACTCCAGTGTGCTACGTTTACTAGTATAATACCTATCATATTTACAATGTTCGTTCAACGGAAGGACTAGAAAACTAAGGTCTTTATCAGCAGATTCACTTGCACCCTTAACTTAGGACAACCTCAAAGCTCCTGGATCGAAATCAACAAGAACAACACGAGTAGAACCTGTGAGTTCTAGATACGGACACTGCACGCACCAACTAATTCAATAAGTATATAATGATGTCACACTAGTTAGTCGACAAACTGAGTTTTGCTTATCTCCTCTTCAGATCTCGTCATCAGAATCAGAGCTGCCAGTCCTCTATGCTATGAGTCGACTGTTTGGCATGGGCTACCGTGGACTTCGTGAGGCCGCTGCGACGAG
>NW_025279429.1:0-1233 GCF_018294505.1 Triticum aestivum
TTGATGATCAGAAATGATTTTCTAGAAAGCATATAGGGTTATTTGAAAGGTGTTTTTCAATAGAAAACCTGGATTAAGCTACTTGAACATTGAGCATCAAGATCTATAAGGATAGATCAAAATGCTTAATAATACTTTCAAATGAGCACATACCTTGACATGATCTTGAAGGTGTTCAAGATGGATCAGTCAAAGAAGAAGTTCTTGCCTGAGTTGTAAGGTACGAAGTTAAGACTTAAAGCTCGACCTCGGCAGAAAAGAGAGAAAGGACGAAGGTCGTCCCCTATGCTTTAGACGTAGGCTCTACAGTATGCTATGCTAAGTACCGCACCTGATGTGTGCCTTGCCACATGTCTGGCAAGAGAGTACAAAGGTGATCAAGGAGTGGATCATCAGATAGCGGTCAAAGTTATCCTTAGAGGAATAAGGATATGTTTCTCGATTATGGAGGTGATAAAGAGTTCGGCGTAAAGGGTTATGTTGATGCAAGCTTTAACACCTATCCGAATGACTCTGAGTAGCAAACCGGATATGTATAGTGGATCAACCATTTGGAATAGCTCCAAGTGGAGCGTGGAAGCAACATTTACAATATGACCTAGAAATTTGTGAAGTACATATGGATCTGAATGTTACAGATCCGTTGACTAAAACCTCTCTCACAAGTAGAACATGATCAAACCCCAGAACTCATTGAGTCTTAATCACATGATGATGTGAACTAGTTTAATGACACTAGTAAACTCTTTGGATGTTGGTCACATGGTGATGTGACCTGTCAGTGTTAATCACATGGTGATGTGAACTAGATTATTGACTCTAGTGCAAGTTGGAGACTGTTGGAAATATGCCCTAGAGGCAATAATAAAAGTGTTATTATTATATTTCTTTGTTCATGATAATAGTCTTTTATTCATGCTATAACTGTATTATCTGGAAATCGTAATACACGTGTGAATACATAGACCACAATATGTCCCTAGTGAGCCTCTAGTTGACTAGCTCGTTGTGATCAACAGATAGTCATGGTTTCCTGGCTATGGACATTGGATGTCGTTGATAACGGGATCACATCATTAGGAGAATGATGTGATGGACAAGACCCAATCCTAAGCCTAGCACAAAGATCGTGTAGTTCGTATGCTAAAGCTTTTCTAATGTCAAGTATCTTTTCCTTAGACCATGAGATTGTGCAACTCCCAGATACTGTAGGAATGCTTTGGGTGTACCAAA
>NW_025279430.1:0-1233 GCF_018294505.1 Triticum aestivum
GATGTAGAGCTGCCCTGAACGTGGCATTGGACCCGGCGCTGGAGATGCTGTAGAGAAGGGTTGCGCCGTCTTCGTAGATGACTCCGTGGGGATCGATATCCTTCCCCCACAGACCGAGGGATTGCGGGAGTTGAGGCAGGTGTGCGGCCGCTCCGGTGAGAGGGTCATGGAGACTAGGCCGGAGGCGTTCGATGGCCAGGCACCAGAGGGCGGTGCCGCCGGAGCTGGTCACCCAATTCCACCAGGCCGGCTCAGCCAGCAGCGGCTGCGAGCGGTAGTTGTAGCCGGAGAGGACGCATCTCATCTCGAGGCGCGTGGCGTCTTCCTCCACCGCTGCGACGAGCCAGGGCAGAAACTGGCCCGCCGCCGTCGTCGTCCGGGAGTCTCGCCATGGCTTACAGACGGCGTGGAAGCGGGCTAAGTCGACGGCGTCGTGCTGCAGGCGGCCAGAGATCTCGCGGGCCAGATCCGGCGGTAGATCAGACCAACTACCTGCGTCCATGGCGGCGTGATCTGGGAGCAGACGGGATGAGCCAGTTATAATAGTCCGGCGTCAATTCCTTTTTTTAGCAGCCTATCGGGTCAGATCGCCACGTTATAAAATCGCCCATAAGTTTGACCCAGGAACCGACATCTTCAAGGCTCGTACTAAGCGTCCTTTTTCTTTTTCTTTTTGAGCTTGAAGATCTGAGTTTAAACACGGACGAACACAATCCAGCGGAATACAAAACCAAGTTTTACCCAGTTCATTTGCATGACCCTCTAGCTAGGCAATGAGCTACCCTAAACTCCTCACTGGTTCGAAGCAGACCTTTCACTTCTTCCACCATCGGCCCGGGGTCTGGGTAATGATGTGGCAATTTGCGTGCTACCGGACATCCAGAAGAGGAGCAATTTGATAAAATGACACACTTTTCCTTATACTTTGATCCAATGGCACGACTTTCTTTTTATTAGATTAAATAGCACACTTTTCATTCATAGCTGGATAAAATGGCACAAACTGAGTTTTTCCTCCTTTTCCAAGTCTGAGCCCACACGTCATAATACTTTGGACGAATTTGCCCTTCTGTCTGGTCAACCGGTTCCATTGAAACAGAGGAAAGGAGACTATGCCAAAAAAGATCAGAGGAGACGAATGACCCAGAGGAACGATCAAAACAGAGACGAACGATCCCGAGGAGACTCACAGGTTCCCTCCCATCCCGTCTCTCCCTTCATCTCTCTCTCTCT
>NW_025279431.1:0-1233 GCF_018294505.1 Triticum aestivum
TTTTTTCGGACGCACTTCCTTGCTTGCGAAGATGTAGCTGGTGGGTCCCAGCAGTCAGGGGGCGAATAGTTTTTTTTTCGGACGCATTTCCTTGTGTGCGAAGATGTAGCTGGTGGGTCCCAGCAGTCAGGGGGTGAATCATTTTTTTTGCGAAATACGGTGGCCCGTCCAGTGGGTCCCTGCTATCAGGTGGAGGAAAATTATTTTGCGTGTAATAAGGAGGCACTTCCGATGGTGTGGCGTACCCACTTGTCAGCTTCTCCACGTACAGTCCACGTCTGATGGAAGTAGTTGTTGACCATGTTGACCACGCCGCGCCGAGAGCACCACGGCGGTGGACGACGGCCTGGCCAGCGGTGGGAGTAGTAGGGGCGGTGAGGCCTCCACGGCAGCACAGCCGGCCACGGGAGGCAGGAGCAGGCGGCACGACCGGCGCTGCTTTGGGCGGCTGGAGCAAGAAGACCAGAGGTTCAAGAAGCACGACGGCCGTTGGATGGACATAGTACGGTCACTGCAGCTAGAATCGTTTATATTGACTAAGTTGACAAAGCCCTTGGTACGTCAACTTAGTAGGCCCATAGGTCAGCTTCCGAAACGGTGCGCCCCAGATGTCAGGGGGAGGAATCATTTTTTGGGCGGGTGAAGCTAGAATATCTGAGATTGAAGAAGAAGCACGGCATCCGTTGGATGGACATCCAATGGGCACTGCTGCTAGAACCGTGTGTTGACTATAAGTTGACAAAGCCTTGCATAGGCGTCAACTCTGTTTTTTAGGGGACACGTCAACTTAGTAAGGCCAGAAGTGTGTGGTAGAGAACTTATAGCCCATTTGAGATTTGTAAGAATGTGCAGCCCATTTTTGAATTCTAATGGAATTTACTACAGCCCATTTACAGTTTGTTAAAAGTACAGCCCATTTCAACCAACCGTACAAAACAGAATTCAATAAAATTTCCCACATTTTGATGGGATCCGAAATATTTTTATCCCAAAATTTCTAGTCAGATTAAATACAATTTCAATATAAATTCATATTACGTAAAAATCCAACAAAACATTGCGCTCGCAATAATTAATGAAATTAAAACTTTCAATATCCAAAAATAATATTTTATAAAGTAATTACGTGTTTGGTGCATTTTTTGATAGTTACTGCCCAGTTTTTATAATTACATCCCATTTATTATTTCTTAAAACCCATTTTCTTGTTAAGCCTAATGCATCCCTCCTAGG
>NW_025279432.1:0-1233 GCF_018294505.1 Triticum aestivum
CAATAACCATTTTATTATTGCCTCTAGGGCATATTTCCAACAGTCTCCCACTTGCACTAGAGTCAATAATCTAGTGCACATCACTATGTGATTGTAATGAATCCAACACCCATGGGGTTTGTTCATATCTCGCTTGTGAGAGAGGTTATTAGTCAACGGGTCTGAACCTTTCAGATCTGTGTGTGCTTTACAAATCTCTATGTCATCTTGTAGATGCAGCTACCACGCGCTACTTGAAGCTATTCCAAATAACTGCTCTACTATACGAATCCAGTTTACTACTCAGAGTCATCCGGATTAGTGTCAAAGTTTGCATCGACGTAACCCCTTACGACGAACTCTTTTACCACCTCCATAATCGAGAAAATTCCTTAGTCCACTAGTTACGAAGGATAAGTTCGACCGCTGTCATGTGATCCATTCCTGGATCACTCTTGTACCCCTTGACTAATTCATGGCAAGGCACACTTCAGGTGCGGTACACAGCATAGCATACTGTAGAGCCTACGTCTAAAGCATAGGGGACGACCTTCGTCCTTTCTCTCTCTTCTGCCGTGGTCAGGTCTTGAGTCTTACTCAATACTCACACCTTGTAACACAGCCAAGAACTCCTTCTTTGCTGATCTATTTTGAACTCCTTCAAAATCTTGTGACGGTATGTATTCATTTGAAAGTACTATTAAGCATTTTTTGATCTATACTTATAGATCTTGATGCTCAATGTTCAAGTAGCTTAATCCAGGTTTTCCATTGAAAAACACTTTTCAAATAACCCTGTATGCTTTCCAGAAATTCTACATCATTTCTAATCAACAATATGTTAACAACATATACTCATCAAAAATTCTATAGTGCTCCTACTCACTTCTTTGGAAATACAAGTTTCTCATAAACTTTGTATAAACCCGAAATCCTTGATCATCTCATCAAAGTGTACATTCCAACTCCGAGATGCTTACTCTAGTCCTTAGAAGGATTGCTGGAGCTTTGCATACTTGTTAGCATCTTTTAGGATTGACAAAACCTTCTGGTTGTATCACATACAACCTTTCCTCAAGAAATTCGTCGAGGAAACAATGTTTTGACATCCTATCTGCAAGATTTCATAAACAATGCAGTAACTGCTAATATAATTCAAACAGACTCTTAGCATCGCTACGAGTGAGAAAGCCTCATCGCAGTCAACTCCTTGAACTTGTCGGAAAACATCTGAACGACAAGTCGAGCTTTCTT
>NW_025279433.1:0-1233 GCF_018294505.1 Triticum aestivum
AGTGCATCCAATTTTTGCGGTAACCCTCTCTACTTTCTTGCACATGCTATGTGGGTGAAATAATGATACCATGCAACCTTTCAACCGTTTCAGAGTTCATTTGAAATGTTTTTCAATTTCAGGGTCTTATAGCTCAAAATAATCAGTAAATGCATGAAAAATAACAAATGAAGTCAGAAAGGGTTGAAAATTGATGGTGTGGCTTTGAATGGTGCATTTTGATCACATAAAAAGTCTGGAGTTCAAATAAGTTCAAAAAAAGAAATCCCTTTGTAATAGACGAGTTTCCATGTGAAACCCTGATACTTTGAAAGAGACTGTCCATTTTGTACACGAAGTGCATCTAATTTTTGTCGTAACCCTCCCAACTTTCTTGCACATGCTATGGGGATGAAATGATGATACCATGCCAACTTTCCACCTTTTCACAGTACATTTGAAATGCTTTTCAATTTCAGGGTCTTATAGCTCAAAATAATCAGTAAATGCATGAAAAATAACAAATGAAGTCAGAAAGGGTTGAAAATTGATGATGTGGCTTTGAATGGTGCATTTTGAACACAGAAAAAGTCTGGAGTTCAAATAAGTTCAAAAAAATGAAATCCCTTTGTAACAGACGAGTTTCGGTATGAAACCCTGATGCTTCGAGAGAGACTGTCCGTTTTGTACACGAAGTGCATCCAATTTTTGCCGTAACCATCTCAACTTTCTTGCATATGCTATGTGGATGAAATGATGATACCATGCCAACTTTCAACCTTTTCAGAGTTCATTTGAAATGCTTTTCAATTTTAGGGTCTTATAGCTCAAAATAATCAGTAAATGCATGAAAAATAACAAATGAAGTCACAAAGTTTTAAAATTGATGATGTGGCTTTGAATAGTGCAGTTTGAACACACAAAAAGTCTGGAGTTCAAATAAGTTAAAAAATGAAATCCCTTTGTAACAGATGAGTTTCCGTATTAAACCCTGATACTTCGAAAGAGATTGTCCATTTTGTTCACGAAGTGCATCTAATTTTTGTCGTAACCCTCCCTACTTTTCTAGCACATGCTATGTGGATGAAATGATGATACCAGGCCAACTTTCAACCTTTTCAGACTTCATGTGAAATGCTTTGCAATTTCAGGGTCTTATAGATCAAAATAATCAGTAAATGCATGAAAAATAACAAATGAAGTCAGAAAGGGTTAAAAATTGATGATGTGGCTTTGAATGGTGCATTTTGAACA
>NW_025279434.1:0-1233 GCF_018294505.1 Triticum aestivum
TCCCATTTACGCCACGCCTGCAGAGAACATACAAGCTGCCTAGGCGGCAGCAGACGAGCTAGACAAGCTCGAGGGCGACAAGCGTCGCCACATGACGGAGCGTGTCTGTCGGTGTCAAAACCGGCGGATCTCGGGTAGGGGGTCCCGAACTGTGCGTCTAGGCGGATGGTAACAGGAGACAAGGGACACGATGTTTTACCCAGGTTCGGGCCCTCTTGATGGAGGTAAAACCCTATGTCCCGCTTGATTAATATTGATGATGTGTGTTACAAGAGTAGATCTACCAGGACATCAAGGAGGCTAAACCCTAGAAGCTAGCCTATGGTATGATTGTTGTTCGTCCTATGGACTAAAGACATCCGGTTTATATAGACACCGGAGAGGGCTAGGGTTACACAAAGTCGGTTACAATGGCAGGAGATCTACATATCTGTATCGCCAAGCTTGCCTTCCACGCCAAGGAAAGTCCCATCCGGACACGGGACGAAGTCTTCAATCTTGTATCTTCATAATCTTGGAGTCCGGCCGACCATGATAGTTCGGCTATCCAGACACCCCCTAGTCCGGGACTCCCTCAGTAGCCCCCGAACCGGGCTTCAGCGACGACGAGTCCGGCGCGTATATTGTCTTCGGCGTTGCAAGGCGGGTTCTCCTTCAAACTTCATGTTCCTGTCGAATAGTGTCCGGCTTCCTTATAAATGTTGCGCTCCTTGGCTTCCACGCCCAATAATGGCCTTCTTCCACGTGTCGTATGAATGCGAAAAGCTAGGGTATTTTTACATTTTACCCCCTAGCCGTGTGAACGAGCCGCCTATAAGAGAGGCGAGGATCTAGATCCAGCTCACACCATCCTCCATCCACAAGTTCTCATCGAAGCGCCTCTGACAAAAATCCATTCTATCATGGATAGTCGACGCGGCTCCTCTTCTCGCGCTCCCAGCCCTAAGCCAGGAGATTGGGGGAGATGCTCAGTTCCACACAGCGAGCTAGTGGCGCTCCAAACCGAGGGATATCTTCCCCCAGCTTTCATGGTTCCGGTTCGAGCTGGACTGGCCACCTTCAACGGTGGAAAGCAGGCGGAGAGCGTCCCCAACCCTTCCAAAGGAGAGAGGGTATGCTTCGTCTCTTATCTAATAAGGGGACTCGGATTCCCATACATCCGTTTCTCCGGGGGCTCCTGGAGTTCACGGACTCCAGCTTCACCACCTCACCCCTGCCTCCATTTTGCACATC
>NW_025279435.1:0-1233 GCF_018294505.1 Triticum aestivum
TATATATATATATATTCATAATATATGAAAAAAATACAAACTACATATATATTCATATGTATGTTTATATTTAACATGTTACATGTTAGTTGATATAATAATATATAAAAAAGCATTAAAAAATATGTACCGAAAAAAATCTAACTAGCCGTCGGCATAGATCCGACCAGCGTGCCGCGGATCACTGACGTGGCAGATATGCCGACGGCAGCCGTCGGCATAGGCTCTGCATGGTGCGGCCTGGATCAATGACGTGGCCTGCGGACCTATGCCGACGGCCCCCCGTCTAGGCCGTTGGCATAGCTCTGACGCCGTTAGCCAGGGGGTGGCCGGGCCCCACGTGTATGCCGACGGCCTATGTAAGCCGACGGGAGCTGTCGGCGTATATGTAGCTAGGCCGACGGCCATTCTATGCCTACGGGTGCCGTCGGCTTATCTTTGCGTAACCCGACGGCCTTTGTATGCCGACGGCCAGAACCAGGCTGTCGGCATATCTCCCAGGAAGCCGACGACGGCCGTCGGCATTGTTTTGGCCGTCGGGGTATGGCCCTGTTCCGGTAGTGCTCCTTATTTCTAGCCAAGAAAGTTTTAACTTTATTTCTAGTGTACCTGGTGTTACGGTGATTATGACGAAAAAGGTTTCCCCCGCTTTATATTATAATGCAAACATCACCGATTACAACTGAAGCCGATAAAAACACACACCACACACCCAAGGCAACATACAATGGTTCCTGGCACCGAGACACCATCCCATCGATCTTGTGTTGCAAACTAATGTTTCATATACCAAATGTTTCATTTTAGAGAACAGAGGACAGGGCCATGCTTTATAGAGAAAGGAACAAGTTGAGCTAACACGCGTAAAAAAGGGTTCAGCTACCAGCAATAATACCATGCACAAAAGCCAAAAAAAACATATAGAGGAAAATCGATTGACGGGTTGCGGTACACAAACAAGTGCAACTGCTTTTATTTCGAACGCAAAATAATACCATGCACCAGCAATAATAGGTGCGGTACACAAACGAGGTTTTGTGCGCTGCTTGCACTTGAAATTAGAAGAAAAACGAGATAATGAACAAGTCGTGGCTAAGGAACAAGATACTAATAGTGACCTTACATGAAAACAATGGCCTGGCCTGAGGAAGGTCGATAACTTAATTAACCTTAGCGACGCATGACTTCATGCATTTAGGGAACTCCAGGCCCTTCTTGCGGATGTAGAGGTCG
>NW_025279436.1:0-1233 GCF_018294505.1 Triticum aestivum
GCTTGCGCCAGTACTCCTCCTCGGCCCTAAGGAGGGACTCGACTTGGGCTTCAAGCACGTAGCGCTGGGCCCAGTCATGCTCGGAAAAGACCTGCACATCTGCCGCGGCGTCTAGCTGGGCGAGCTCCTCGGTCAGGCGCGCTCTTAACAGCTTATCCTCGCGACCCTGGTTAGCTCCCCACCCTTTGAGAGCCGCACGCATACCCGCCCCTGCGGCAATCCAGAACTCCATCGGACCGCGCACGCTCCCGATGCGAGCGACGCAATTCTCCCATTTTGAAAGGAAGATTTGCTCAAAGTCCGGAGACTCCAGTCACGCGGTTTCAAAGAAGAAGCGCGGGCTGCGTTTTAGCCTCTCCTCCCCCGAGGAAAGGATGAGGGGGACGCGATCCGACCCAATCCTAGTTTCAGCGTGCAGAGAGCACAAGGGGAACAACACCTCCCACTCAAAGGACATAGAAACCCTGTCCAAGACCGATCGCACCGGCGTTAGCTGTTTGTTGGTCCAGGTGTATCGAGCCCCCACGCGAGCAACTTCCCTAAGGGCCATGGATGCAATAGCATTATTAAACATGGACACCCTTGTCCAGTTAATAATACCATTATTCTTGTCCACTCCCAAACGGATCAAGTTGAAATCACCACCCACCAGCAGAGGTAGGTTGCTCGCGCCCAAAGCCATCACCTTGGTCTGGAGTTCTCCCAAGAACTCGAGCGAAAGCGAGTGATCGGCCGGACCATACACGGCAATCACCACCCACTCTTGAAGAGTGGCGCGGTGTCGCGCGTGTGCCGACAGGAAGAATCGGCCGGCATCCCAAGCCACCACCTCAAGGCAAACTAGGTTAACTCCTAGCAGCAAGCCCCCCGAGTGACCTACCGCAGGTACCCAATGCCAAACAAAACGCTCCAACGGGTCGACAGCTAGCAGGTCTCGATGGTTGAACTCGGCCTTGATAGTCTCTTGCAAGCCCACCACGTCGATTTCTTCGTTCCTAATGAACTCTTTTAACTGGGTCCGCCTCCCAGCGTGGCCGAAGCCTCGGATGTTCCAGAAGATGAAACGCATTATATGATGCGATTGCGTAGACGGATACCGCGAGCGGTAACCGCTTTGGCCACGCGCCGTGTCTTAGCAGGACGACGGTTGGAGGAGGACGGCGCAGCCCCTGCTACTTTGTCCTCCTGATCGGGCCGCGCAACTGGCACCAGAGAAGCCCCTACTTCATCTGC
>NW_025279437.1:0-1233 GCF_018294505.1 Triticum aestivum
GTTGTTGAACCCCAAGGTGCGCTTACGTGTTGGTCATCAACTCTCATAGTATTGGCCAATTCTGGCCCGTTTCGTGGACTATTACTGACTGTTTTGGGGTCCTGGAGTGATTTCCACGATTAACAAACCCCATGGTGCGTTTAAGTGTCGGTCATCAACACTCGTGGTTTTTGTCGATTCTGGGCCGTTTCATGGACTATTACTCACATTTTTGGGGTCCCAAAGCGATATCCATGGATGTCGAACCCCAAGGTGTGCTTATGTATCGGTCATCAACAATCGCAGTTTCGGCCGATTCTGGCCCATTTCTTGGACTATAACTCAGTTTTGGGCTCACGTAGTGATTTCCACGACCGACGAACACCGGTGTGTTTATGTGTCGGTCATCAACATTTGCAGTTTTGGCCGATTTTGGCCCGCTTGATGGACTATTACTCACTGATTTCAGGTCCCTGAGCAATTTCCATGATTGACGAAACCCGGGGTGCGTTTATGTATCGTTGATCAATAACCCTAGGTTTTACCGATTCAGGGCTCTTTCATGGACTATTACTCACCGTTTTGCAGTCCCAAAGCGATTTCGATGCTTGTCGAACCCCAAGATGTGCTTACGTGCTGGTCGTCAAGACTCGCAGATTGGGCCGATTCTGGCCCGTTTCCTGGACTATTACTCAGTTTCGGGGTCCCGAAGTGATTTCCTCGATTGACGAACACCGGGGTTCTTTTACGTGTCGGTCATCAACACTCACAATTTTGGCCGATTCTGGTACATTTTGTGCACTGTTACTCACCGTTGTGGGGTCCCGGAGCGATTTCCATGATTGACGATCCCTGGGGTGCATTTACGTGCCCTCGTCAACCCTCACAGTTTTGGCCAATTCTGAACCGTTTCGTGAACTATTACTCACCGTTTTGGGATCCCAACGCGATTTCCAGAGTTATTGAACCCCAAGGTGCGCTTACATGTCGGTCATCAACAGTCACAGTTTTGGCCGATTCTGGCCCGTTTTCTGGACTATTACTCACTTTTTTGGGGTCCCATAGTGATTTCCATGATTAACGAACCCCGGGGTGCGTTTACGTGTCAGACATCAACACTCTCGGTTTTTGACGATTCTGGCCCGTTTCATGGACTATTACTCACCGTTTTGCGGTCACGAAGCGATTTCCATCGTTGTTGAACCCCAAGGTGCGCTTACGTGTTGGTCATCAACTCTCATAGTATTGGCCAAT
>NW_025279438.1:0-1233 GCF_018294505.1 Triticum aestivum
CCCCCTGGGTCGATGACAGGTGGGGCCAGCCCCCCTGTTAATTAGTTTAGTTTATTTTAACTAATTACCCCCCTGCTGACACTGACATGCGGGCCCAGGCTCTAATTAAAATTAGGTTAGTTAGTTAGTCACTGACGTGTGGACCCCACACGTCAGGTTTGACCCGAGCCAGCCCAGTTGACCCTGCTGACGTCACTGTGACGTGGGGCTGACGCAATAAGTATTTTCTGGATTTAAAAATAATCAGGAAATTCCAGAAAATAGCTAAAACTTCAATAAATCATAGAAATTCAACCGTAACTCCAAATTAAATAATTTATATATGAAAAATTATCAGAAAAATTCAAGGAATCCATCTGTACCATTTTCATGCATGTTAGAACAACTTATAGCTGCTGTTTAGCACAAATCAATTAAATGGCATTTGTATAATCACATATGGAGTTTGAATTTGAATCTTGGATTCAAACCAACTTCATTTAATCTGGTTTTAGGTGCATTAGCCCAAAACACATTCATATTGCCATGTCATAGCATGCATCATATTGTGCATTGCATTGATCGTGTTTTTCTGTATTTGCCGGTAATTGTCCCCTCTCGATAGACGTGATACCGATGATGTGATCGTTGACACTGATGAAGACTCAATGTTATCTTCAGAAGTGCCAGGCAAGCAATACCCCCTTGTTCATTCCGATAAAATCCCACTCTCTTGCTCCTGCTCTCATTTACTGCATTAGGACAACAACGATATATTTGTTACTTGCTGCGGTAGCTGAACCCCTTTATCCTTTGCATGACCTGTCATTGCCACAGTAAATAGATGAAACCCACTAGCATGAGTAGGAGTTGTTTGAGCCCTGATGTGCCTACTCATTCATGCTTGATTGTCATGCCTGCTACTGCTTAGAGTTGAGTTAGGTCTGATTCATCGGGGATGAATCAGAGGCGTGTGAACATGTCCTACTGTGTGTGAGCTAAGTGTGTGAACACGATTTGGTAAAGGTAGCGGTGAGAGGCCATGTAGGAGTACATGGTGGGTTGTCTCATTGCAGCCGTCCTCAGGAACTGAGTTCTGTGTTTGTGATCCATGAACAGCTACTACCACACATTGGGTTCCGGTAACTCGACCCCTCTCGACTTATTAATCAACATGATCTCTGTCCAGGAGTTGCAACTAGTTTCTGGTGTTTGTAGGTAGTGTTAGTAGTCTACCAAGTGGCACCCGGTACA
>NW_025279439.1:0-1233 GCF_018294505.1 Triticum aestivum
AACACCCCTTAACTGGTCAGAGACCGGGGAAAGACAATTCTTTGGCCCGGATATGATTCAGGAAGCAGAAGAACAAGTTCGAATCGTTCGTGAAAAGTTGAAAACAGCCCAATCCCGTCAAAAGAGTCAATATGACCGAAAACATAAGGCTATGACTTTCGAGGTTGACGAGAAGGCTTATCTTCGGGTCAACCCTCTGAAGGGAACCCATCGCTTCGGTATCAAAGGCAAATTGGCTCCTCGTTACATTGGACCTTTTCGCATTCTTGCCAAACGAGGAGAAGTTGCCTACCAATTGGAACTACCTCCGCACCTCTCCAGAGTTCACGATGTCTTCCACGTTTCTCAACTCAGGCGTTGCTTCTCGGATCCTATCCGTGAAGTGGACCACGAAACGCTTGATCTCCAAGATAATCTTACATATCGAGAGTACCCCATTCGTATCCTCGATCAAGCCGAACGTACCACGCGACGTCATAACATCAAGTTTCTCAAGGTTCAATGGTCGCACCATTCTGAAGATGAAGCAACTTGGGAAAGGGAGGATCGTCTTCGACTCGAGTATCCCGCCTTCTTCTCGGAGGAACCCAAATCTCGGGACGAGATTCTTTTGAGTGGGGGTGAGTTGTCACACCCTAGCTAGTCATGCATTAGAGTGTTGCATCATATTTATTCTTTCATCAGAAACTTGAAATGGGGATGACAGAACCCCAGTTCCCTCTGAAACCAATTAGGGTTACTAAAATAATTTTTCAATGAACCTGAAATGCCCTTCTAAAATGTCCATCATTTTAGCCTTGGTTCAGAACCTCTGCCAAAAATGGTGCACACTTTTCTAGGCCATCCTAGGGTTCTTGAGTTAAATCATAACTATTTGAATTTGGGCATTTAAAATAATATAAAATATTTAAATGCTCAAATATCTCCAAACTAAAATGTTTCATGTTGGAAATATTCCAACTATGGACCAGGAGTAGTTTGGTGATTTTTGGAGTTGCCTAGGTATTTTATTTAATTCAACAAAGTTGCAGAATTATTAAATAAAACAGAAAACAGAAAAGAGAGGAGAAACTTACCTGTGCGGCCCAGCCAGCTGGCCGGCCCAGCTAGCCAGCCCAGCACTGTAGCTCCTCGTCGTCTTCCTCCCCACGCCCCGAAGCTGCTGCGTGCTCGCGCGCGCGCGGCCGCGCGGCCACCTCCTGCTTGCCGACGCCCCCCTGGCCGCGTGGACGA
>NW_025279440.1:0-1233 GCF_018294505.1 Triticum aestivum
TGACCCAGCTTCAAACGTGTCGGTCATCAGCAAGTGGGTCCGGGCTGTAGCACTGGGCTAGCAGGACTCCGGTAAACCGGGCTGTAGCGGGCTAACAGGACTCCGGTACTCAAAGCGTGACATTTCCCCGAAGGGACAGACACAGGAACGAAGAAGGACACATGCCGGCCAGCCTAAGTGTTCCAGAGCAGTAGCAAGCTACCATGGCTCAGCGGTAACACTAGGAGACATTTCCCGGTAAGAGAGGCTACTAAAGATAAACAACTAGATAGTCAGATCCCACACATACCAAGCATTTCAATCATACACACATTATGCTCGATATGTGCAAATACAACGAAGCATCACAACATGACTCTATGACACAAGTACTTTATTTAAGGCTCAGGGAGCCATACATAACATACACCAAGGTACGGGTCTCACGACCCAACATACAAGTCATACAGTCATACAAGCTAGCAGCGGAAGTAACTTGTCTGAGTACAGACAACTAGTAAAATAAAAGAGGCTTGGAAAGCCTAGCTATACTACGTGGTCCATCACAAGCTCAGGGTCACCACCTGGGTCTTTAGCCTACTCGTTGATGTCAACGTCTACATAGAACCCATCAGAAGGGGTTGCAGCGTCTTCTGTAAAAATGTAGATTATAGCAACATGAGTACAAAGGTACTCAGCAAGACTTACATCAGATCCTACATACATGCATAGTGTCAAGAAGGGTTGGTGGAGTTATTGCAGCAGGCCAGCTTTGACTCTTGGCTAGACTATCCTACGATACTCCAACTTGAAATGGTTTTGCGCACACGAGTCCACTACTCACCACTTCAATACACTATCGAGGATCCACCTCCGTCTTCCTACGGAAGAGCCATCCTCGGCACTCACACTTATCTTGAGGCTTTTAGTAGTTTCCATTTACTTGTCTATGAACTGTATAGGCAACCAAGTAGTCCTTTACCGCGGACGCGGCTATTCGAATAGATCATGTTAACCCTGCAGGGGTGTACTTCTTCATACACGCTCTCACCACTTACCGTCGCTTACACGACATGTACTCGGCAACCTTCAAGCGGAAGCCCAACGTGGGTGTCGGCCACGACCTACCTAATCACCTAAGCCTCCAGTCCGGGTTTATCGCCTATTCAGGTTCCATCCGCAGGGAGTCCGGCCGAGGTTTCCCATACGGCCCCGAACGATGTGAACAGGGTTCCCGAGATACCTAACGGGTAT
>NW_025279441.1:0-1233 GCF_018294505.1 Triticum aestivum
ACATGTTTCCCCGTCTTCGTCCCTTATGCTTGCCACTCCCAGGTCCGCTCCAAAGACGATTCTACATTCTCACTACCATTACAATCGTTCCCTAACAATGGATAATGTCCTATACTACTTACTCTCCCGCTCAATCACGGAGACGAGTTTTCCACGGTTTCCACCCCTCCCTCCATACCGCAGCAACACGAGTTTTTTCCACCCCTTTCAGAACGCGCTCTTCGCGCCACAAAGCCGCCCCAAGACGCGCGAGCAATGAGCATCGAGCTTAAACATATCGCAAACGTCAAACATAATATAACGGGATTAATATATATCGCGCACGTGCGACATGTTTCTCACAAGGCGCAAAAAATAATTATAAAAGGAATGCAACACGAGGACTTCCCAGGAGGTCACCCATCCTAGTACTACTCTCGCCCAAGCACGCTTAACTTCAGAGTTCTAATGGGATCCGGTGCTTTAGTGCTGGTATGATCGCATCCGACATGTTTCCCCGTCTTCGTCCCTTATGCTTGCCACTCCCAGGTCCGCTCCAAAGATGATTCTACATTCTCACTACCATTACAACCGTTCCCTAACAATGGATAATGTCCTATACTACTTACTCTCCCGCTCAATCACGGAGACGCGTTTTCCACGGTTTCCACCCCTCCCTCCATACCGCAGCAACACGAGTTTTTTCCACCCCTTTCAGAACGCGCTCTTCGCGCCACAAAGCCGCCCCAAGACGCGCGAGCAATGATCATCGAGCTTAAACATATCGCAAACGTCAAACATAATATAACGGGATTAATATATATCGCGCACGTGCGACATGTTTGTCACAAGGCGCAAAAAATAATTATAAAAGGAATGCAACACGAGGACTTCCCAAGAGGTCACCCATCCTAGTACTACTCTCGCCCAAGCACGCTTAACTTCGGAGTTCTGATGGGATCCGGTGCTTTAGTGCTGGTATGATCGCATCCGACATGTTTCCCCGTCTTCGTCCCTTATGCTTGCCACTCCCAGGTCCGCTCCAAAGACGATTCTACATTCTCACTACCATTACAACCGTTCCCTAACAATGGATAATGTCCTATACTACTTACTCTCCCACTCAATCACGGAGACGAGTTTTCCACGGTTTCCACCCCTCCCTCCATACCGCAGCAACATGAGTTTTTTCCACCCCTTTCAGAACGCGCTCTTCGCGCCACAAAGCCGCCCCAAGACGCGCGAGCAATGAGC
>NW_025279442.1:0-1233 GCF_018294505.1 Triticum aestivum
GGTGAGTAATAGTCCATGAAACGGGCCAGAATCGGCCAAAACTGCGAGTGTTGATGACCAACACGTAAGCACACCTTGGAATTCAACAACTATGGAAATCCCTTCGGGACCCCAAATCCGTTAGTAATAGTCCACGAAACATGTCAGAATTGGCCAAAACTGTGAGTGTTGATGACAGACACATAAATGCACCCCGGGGTTCATCAATCGTGGAAATCCCTCTGGGTCTCCAAAACATTGAGTAATAGTGCACGAAACGGACACGATTCGGCCAAATATGTGTGTGTTGATGACCGACACGTAAACGCACCCTGGGGTTCGTCAATCATGGAAATGACTCTGAGACCCCAAAATAGAGTAGTAGTCCAAGAAACGGGCCAGAATCGGCCCAAACTGTGATTGTTGATGACCGACACGTAAGCGCACCTTGGAGTTCGACAACCATGGAAATCGCTTCGGGACCCCAAAACGGTGAGTAATAGTCCATGAAACAGGCCAGAATCAACCAAAACTGTGAGTGTTGATGACCAACACGTAAGCACACCTTGGAGTTCAACAACTATGGGAATCGCTTCGGGACCCCAAAACCGTGAGTAATAGTCCACGAAACATGTCAGAATTGGCCAAAACTGTGAGTGTTGACGACATGCACATAAATGCACCCGGGGGTTCATCAATCGTGGAAATCCCTCTGGGTCTCCAAAACGCTGAGTAATAGTGCACGAAACGGACACGATTCGGCCAAATATGTGAGTCTTGATGACCGACACGTAAACGCGCCCTGGGGTTCGTCAATCATGGAAATGACTCCGAGACCCCAAAATAGAGTAGTAGTCCAAGAAACGGGCCAGAGTCGGCCCAAACTGTGATTGTTGATGACCGACACGTAAGCGCACCTTGGAGTTCGACAACCATGGAAATCGCTTCGGGACCCCAAAACGGTGAGTAATAGTCCATGAAACGGGCCAGAATCGGCCAAAACTGCGAGTGTTGATGACCAACACGTAAGCACACCTTGGAATTCAACAACTATGGAAATCCCTTCGGGACCCCAAATCCGTTAGTAATAGTCCACGAAACATGTCAGAATTGGCCAAAACTGTGAGTGTTGATGACAGACACATAAATGCACCCCGGGGTTCATCAATCGTGGAAATCCCTCTGGGTCTCCAAAACATTGAGTAATAGTGCACGAAACGGACACGATTCGGCCAAATATGTGAGTGTTGATGA
>NW_025279443.1:0-1233 GCF_018294505.1 Triticum aestivum
AGCAATTACGTGTCGATCTTGCATGAGAATGCAACCTAGTCCTTGTCGCGAGGCGTCGCAGTAGATAACAAAGTCCTTGGAGAAGTCTGGCGGTACCAGTACGGGAGCAGAGGTCAGGCGTCTTTTCAGTTCCTGAAAGCTGTGCTCACATTGTGGAGTCCATTCGAACTTCTTATCTTTCTTGAGGAGTTCGGTTAGAGGTTTGGCAACCTTGGAGAAGTTCTCGACAAAGCGACGACAATAGCTCGCTAAGCCTAGAAAACTCCGAACTTGCTTGACCGATTCGGGTGGAGTCCAATCAAGGACGGCTTGAACTCGCTCAGGGTTAACAGCAATACCTTTACCAGATATTACATGACCCAGATAGGTCACTTCTGACAACCAGAATTCACATTTAGAGAATTTGGCATAAAGGCGATGCTCTCGAAGTTTCTTCAACACTAGCCTTAGATGTTCGGCATGTTCTTCCTCGTTCTTGGAGTAGATGAGTATATCATCGAGATAAACTACGACGAATTTATCCAAATACTCCATGAAGATTGAGTTCATTAATCGAGAAAAGGTGGCTGGAGCGTTGGTTAATCCGAAGGACATGACGGTGTACTCGTATTGGCCATAACGAGTAACAAAGGCCGTTTTAGGAATGTCCCCGTTTCTGATTTTGATTTGATGGTAGCCCAACCTCAAATCCATCTTGGAGAAGACTGAGGATCCAGCGAGCTGATCATACAGGTCGTTGATCCTGGGAGGTGGATATTTGTTTTTGATTGTGACCAAATTGACAGGTCGGTAATCTACAACCATCCGGTCCGTACCATCCTTCTTCTTGACGAATAGGACGGGGCAGGCCCACGGAGATGAGCTAGGTCGGATGAAACCCTTTTTCAAGGATTCATCGAGTTGTTTCTTAAGCTCAGCTAGTTCTAGGGGTGCCATCTTATAGGGTCTTCTAGCAATCGGAACGGTTCCTGGAATGAGGTCTATTACGAACTCAACATCCCTGTCAGGTGGAACACCTGGCAATTCCTCTGGAAAGACATCCGGGAAGTCACGGACTACCGGAACGTCCTCAAGGTCTGGCAAAGGGCTGGCGTTAAGAGAATATAATTGTCGCTTGGCTATTCGGGTCAAGACATTGACTATCTTCCCCGAAGGATGGGTGAGTTGAACAGTCCTAGAGAAGCAATCAATTTTGGCTTGATGAGCTGACATCCAGTCCATACCCAAAATGAT
>NW_025279444.1:0-1233 GCF_018294505.1 Triticum aestivum
TTTTTTGGAATTAAGAAGAATTATTGAGTAGAAGAAATACCTCAGGGGGCCCACACCCTGGCCAGGAGGGTGGGGGCGCGCCCACCCCTACTGGGCGCGCCCCTGTCTCCTAGGCCCGGTGGCCCTCCGGTGTCCATCTTCTGCTATATGAAGGTTTTACCCTGGAAAAAATCGTGGGCAAGCTTACAGGACGAAACTCCACTACCACGAGGCGGAACCTTGGCGGAACCAATCTAGAGCTCCGGTAGAGCTGTTCTGCCGGGGACACTTCCCTCCGGGAGGGGGAAATCATCACCATCGTCATCACCAACGATCCTCTCATCGGGAGGGGGTCAATCTCCATCAACATCTTCACCAGCACCATCTCCTCTCAAACCCTAGTTCATCTCTTGTATCCAATCTTGTATCCAAACCACAAATTGGTACCTGTGGGTTGCTAGTAGTGTTGATTACTCCTTGAAGTTGATGCTAATTGGTTTACTTGGTGGAAGATCATATGTTCAGATCCTTAATGCATATTATTACTCCTCTGATTATGAACATGAATATGCTTTGTGAGTAGTTAGATTTGTTCCTGAGGACATGGGTGAAGTCTCGCTATTAGTAGTCATGTGAATTTGGTATTCGTTCGATATTTTGATGAGATGTATGTTGTCTTTTCCTCTAGTGGTGTTATGTGAACGTCGACTAAATGACACTTCACCATTATTTGGGACTAGAAGAAGGCATAGCGAAGTAATAAGTAGATTATGGGTTGCTAGAGTGACAGAAGCTTAAGCCCTAGTTTATGCGTTGATTCGTTAGGGGCTGATTTGGATCCATATGTTTAATGTTGTGGTTAGGTTTACCTTAATACTTCTTTTGTAGTTGCGGATGCTTGCAATAGGGGTTAATCGTAAGTGGGATGCTTGTCCAAGTAAGGGCAGTACCCAAGCACCGGTCCACCCACATATTAAATTATAAAAGTACCGAACGCGAATCATATGAGCGTGATGAAAACTAGCTTGACGATAATTCCCATGTGTCCTCGGGAGCTCCTTTCTCATTATAAGAAATTGTCCAGTCTTATCCTTTGCTACAAAAAGGATTGGGCCACCTTGCTGCACTTTATTTACTTTCATTGCTTGTTACTCGTTACAATTTATCTTATCACAAAACTATCTATTACCTACAATTTTAGTGCTTGCAGAGAAAACCTTACTGAAAACCGCTTATCATTTCCTTCTGCTCCTC
>NW_025279445.1:0-1233 GCF_018294505.1 Triticum aestivum
TACTATGGCTACCGATTAGCAATAAAGTAAAGTAATTACATGGCGTTGTTCAATGACACGCAGGTCATACAATAAATAAAGACAACTCCTATGGCTCCTGCCGGTTGTCATACTCATCGACATGCAAGTCGTGATTCCTATTACAAGAACATGATCAATCTCATACATCACATATCATTCATCACATTCTTCTTGGCCATATCACATCACATAGCATACCCTGCAAAAACAAGTTAGACGTCCTCTAATTGTTGTTTGCATGTTTTACGTGGCTGCTATGGGTTTCTAGCAAGAACGTTTCTTACCTACGCAAAACCACAACATGATATGCCAATTGCTATTTACCCTTCATAAGGACCCTTTTCATCAAATCCGTTCCGACTAAAGTGGGAGAGACTGGCACCCGCTAGCCACCTTATGCACCAAGTGCATGTCAGTCGGTGGAACCTGTCTCACGTAAGTGTACGTGTAAGGTCGGTCTGGGCCGCTTCATCCCACAATACCGTCGAAACAAGATTGGACTAGTAACGGTAAGCATATTGAACAAAATCAACGCCCACAACTACTTTGTGTTCTACTCGTGCAAAGAATCTACGCAATAGACCTAGCTCATGATGCCACTGTTGGGGAACGTAGCATAAATTCAAAATTTTCCTACGAATCACCAAGATCTATCTATGGAGAAACCAGCAACGAGGGGAAGGAGAGTGCATCTACATACCCTTGTAGATCGCTAAGCGGAAGCGTTCAAGAGAACGGGGTTGAAGGAGTCGTACTCGTCGTGATCCAAATCACCGGAGATCCTAGTGCCGAACGGACGGCACCTCCGCGTTCAACGCACGTACAGCCTGTTGACGTCTCCCACTCCTTGATCCAGCAAGGAGAGAGGGAGAGGTTGAGGAAGACTCCGTCCAGCAGCAGCACAACGGCGTGGTGGTGGTGGAGGAGCGTGGCAATCCTGCAGGGCTTCGCCAAGCACCACGGGAGAGGAGGAGTAAGAGAGGTAGGGCTGCGCCAATAGAGGGAGAAACTCATGTGTTGGCAGCCCTCAAGACCTCAACTATATATAGGGGAGAGGGAGGGGGGTGCGCCCCCTCTAGGGTTTCCACCCCAAGGGGTGCGGCAGCCCCAATCCCATCTAAGGGTGGCGGCCAAGGGGGGAGAGGGGGGAAACTTGCCCCCCAAGTTAGGTGGAAGCACCCCCTCCCCAAACCCTAGGCGCCTTGGGCCCTT
>NW_025279446.1:0-1233 GCF_018294505.1 Triticum aestivum
CCACAACGTGATTTGTCAACTTCTATTTACCCTTCATAAGGACCCTTTTCATCGAATCCGCTTCAACTAAAGTAGGAGAGACAGACACCCGCCAGCCACCTTATGCAACTTGTGCATGTTAGTCGGTGGAACCGGTCTCACGTAAGCGTACGTGTAAGGTTGGTCCGGGCCGCTTCATCCCACAATACCGCTGAAGCAAGATAAGACTAGTAGCGGCAAGAAAGTTGACAAATCTACGCCCACAATCAATTGTGTTCTACTCGTGCAAGAAGAACTACGCATAGACCTAGCTCATGATGCCACTGTTGGGGAACGTTGCAGAAAACAAAAATTTTCCTACGGCTTCACCAAGATCCATCTATGAGTTCATCTAGCAACGAGTGATTAGATGCATCTACGTACCTTGTAGATCGCGAGCGGAAGCGTTCAAAGAACGGGGATGATGTAGTCGAACACGACGTGATCCAAATCACCGATGATCTTAGCACCAAACGGACGGTGCCTCCGCGTTCAACACACGTACGGAACAGCCACGTCTCCTCCTTCTTGATCCAGCAAGGGGGGAGGAGAGGTTGAGGGAGATGGCACCAGCAGCAGCACGACGGCGTGGTGTTGATGGAGCTGCAGTACTCCGGCAGAGCTTCGCTAAGCACTATGGAGGAGGAGGAGGTGTCGGGGAGGGAGAAGGAGGCAACCAAAGGCCAAGGTGTTCAGGTATGAAGTCCCTCCTCTCCCCCACTATATATAGGAGGGCCAAGGGGGGGGCGGTGCGCAGCCTAGGAGATCCAATCTCCTATGGCCGGCGGCCAAGGGGAGGTTTCCCTCCCCCCCAAGGCACCTAGGAGGTGCCTTCCCCTCCTAGGACTCTTACCCCCTCAAACCCTAGGCGCATGGGCCTATGTGGGGCTGGTGCCCTTGGCCCATGTAGGCCAAGGCGCACCCCCTACAGCCCATGTGGCCCCCCGGGACAGGTGGACCCACCCGGTGGACCCCCGGGACCCTTCCGGTGGTCCCGGTACAATACCGATAACCCCGAAACTTGTCCCGATGCCCGAAACAGGACTTCCCATATATAAATCTTTACCTCCGGACCATTCCGGAACTCCTCGTGACGTCCGGGATCTCATCCGGGACTCCGAACAACATTCGGGTTACTGCATATACATATCCCTACAACCCTAGCGTAACCGAACCTTAAGTGTGTAGACCCTACGGGTTCGGGAGACATGTAGA
>NW_025279447.1:0-1233 GCF_018294505.1 Triticum aestivum
TTTGGCGCCTCCCTCCTCCCCTGCAACACCTCTCTCTCTCGCGCAGAAGCTCGGCGAAGCCCTGCCGGAGAGCCGCTACATCCACCACCACGCCGTCGTGCTGTTGGATCTCCATCAACCTCTCCTCCCCCCTTGCTGGATCAAGAAAGGAGGAGACGTCGCTGCACCGTACGTGTGTTGAACGCGGAGGTGCCGTACGTTCGGCACTCGGTCATCGGTGATTTGGATCACGGCGAGTACGACTCCGTCATCCACGTTCATTGGAACGCTTCCGCTCGCGATCTACAACGGTATGTAGATGCACTCCCTTCCCTCGTTGCTAGTAGACTCCATAGATGCATCTTGGTGAGCGTAGGAAAATTTTAAAATTATGCTACGATTCCCTACAGTGGCATCATGAGCCAGGCCTATGCGTAGTTACTATGCACGAGTAGAACACAAAGAAGTTGTGGGCGTTGATGTTGCCAATTCTTCTTGCCACTACTAGTCGTTTCTTGTTTCGGCGGCATTGTAGGATGAAGCGGCCCGGACCGACCTTACACGTACGCTTACGTGAGACAGGTTCCACCGACTGACATGCACTAGTTGCATAAGGTGGCTAGTGGGTGTCTGTCTCTCCTACTTTAGTCGGAACGGATTCGATGAAAAGGGTCCTTATGAAGGGTAAATAGAAATTGGCAAATCACGTTGTGGTCATACGTAGGTAAGAAAACGTTCTTGCTAGAAACGTACAAACCACGAAAAAACTTGCAGCAACAATTAGAGGACGTCTAACTTGTTTTTGCAGCAAGTGATATATGTGATATGATATGGCCAGAAGATGTGATGAATGATATATGTGATGTATGAGATTGATCATATTCTTGTAATAGGAATCACGACTTGCATGTCGATGAGTATGACAACCGGCAGGAGCCATAGGAGTTGTCTTTATTATTTTGCATGACCTGCGTGTCATTGAATAACGCCATGTAATTTACTTTACTTTGTTGCTAAACGCGTTAGCCATACAAGTAGAAGTAATCGTTGGCGTGACGACTTCATGAAGACACAATGATGGAGATCATGATGATGGAGATCATGGTGTCATGCCGGTGACGAAGATGATCATGGTGCCCCGAAGATGGAGATCAAAGGAGCATGATGATATTGGCCATATCATGTCACTGTTTGATTGCATGTGATGTTTATCATGTTTTTGCATCTTATTTGCTTAGAACGACGGTAGCAAGT
>NW_025279448.1:0-1233 GCF_018294505.1 Triticum aestivum
TAGTAGTTTCGTGGGAGGGGCAAGATTTTGGTGTCGTCAGCATGGGTCCGGCTATCGATCACAAGGATCTAGATACGGGTCTCGAACAGAAAAGTATGCTACATATTGCTCTACTCCAGTTCCCTCTGCTTACACATGGTCAATTCGTTGATCACCCCTTTTATTTCTGATTTTCAAAAGGGCCCCGCTCTCGTCTCTGTTGGCGAAGCCTTTATCTCTGTCTCTGTTATCCTCGTACTTGCTAATCTCTTCGACTGATAGAGTCTATGATATAGGTGAAGCTGGTTCTACCTCAACAACAGGATCTGCAAATGGATTTTCAACTAACAGCCTCTGCTTCAATTTGTGATGAATGGTCGACTAGTTTTCACTGAATCTTCAATTAAGCACCAGTAACTTTTTTCCATTTCTGAGATCCAGAGGGGAAGACAAAGCACAGACTAGTTCAGAGAGTCATGATTAAATCTAGGTTAATTCAACAGCAGCTAGAGCAATATTCTGATATTGATTTGATTCTCTGATACCCACCAAGGTAGAAGATTGCTTGATCCGCAAAAGAAGTATGCTTTATTTGCTTATAGAACAAAAGTATATGCTTTTTCAGGGAAAGATAGATGGAATAGGGCATTCAGCAGTTTGAAGAGGTAGCCTTTTTCAGTAGCAGTCTTGTAAGCAAGCTGTCGGTGTCAAAACCGGTGGATCTCGGGTAGGGGGTCCCGAACTGTGCGTCTAGGCGGATGGTAACAGGAGACAAGGGACACGATGTTTTTACCCAGGTTTGGGCCCTCTCGATGGAGGTAAAACCCTACTCCTGCTTGATTGATATTGATGATATGGGTAGTACAAGAGTGGATCTGCCACAAGATTAAGGAGGCTAAACCCTAGAAGCTAGCCTATGGTATGATTGTTGTAATGGTTGTTGTCCTACGGACTAAAACCCTCCGGTTTGTATAGACACCGGGGAGGGCTAGGGTTACACAGAGTCAGTTACAATGGTAGGAGATCTACATATCCGTATCGCCAAGCTTGCCTTCCATGCCAAGGAAAGTCCCATCCGGACACGGGACGAAGTCTTCAATCTTGTATCTTCATAGTCTTGGAGTCCGGCCGATGATGATAGTCCGGCTATCCGGACACCCCCTAGTCCAGGACTCCCTCAGTAGCCCCTGAACTAGGCTTCAATGACGATGAGTCCGGCGCGCATAATGTTCGACATTGCAAGGCGGGTTCCTC
>NW_025279449.1:0-1233 GCF_018294505.1 Triticum aestivum
TTTCGTGGTCCACTCCACGGATAGGATCCGAGAAGCAACGCCTGAGTTGAGAAACGTGGAAAACATTGTGGACTCTGGAGAGGTGCGGAGGTAGTTCCAACTGGTAGGCAACTTCTCCTCGTTTGGCGAGAATGCGAAAAGGTCCAATGTAACGAGGAGCCAATTTGCCTTTGATACCGAAACGATGGGTTCCCTTCAGAGGGGTGACCCGAAGATAAGCCTTCTCGTCAACCTCGAAAGTCATAGCCTTATGTTTTCGGTCATATTGACTCTTTTGACGAGATTGGGCTGTTTTCAACTTTTCACGAACGATGCGAACTTGTTCTTCTGCTTCCTGAATCATATCCGGGCCAAAGAATTGTCTTTCCCCGGTCTCTGACCAGTTAAGGGGTGTTCGACATCGTTGTCCATAGAGAACTTCAAAAGGGGCTTTACCCAAGCTAGATTGATAGCTGTTGTTGTAAGCGAATTCGGCAAATGGAAGGCACTTCTCCCAGTCCATTCCGAATGAGATAACAGAGGCTCGAAGCATGTCTTCTAGAATCTGGTTGACGCGTTCCACTTGACCACTCGACTGAGGGTGGAAAGCGGTGCTAAAGGAGAGACGGGTTCCCATAGCATTTTGGAAACTTTCCCAAAATCGAGAGGTGAAAAGACTTCCTCGATCCGAGTTAATTTCCAAAGGAACACCATGGAGGGACACTATTCGGGAGATGTATAAGTCTGCCAGCTGACTAGCGGTTATACTCTCACGAACAATTAAGAAATGGGCTACTTTGGAAAGACGATCGACAACGACGAAAATAGCATTATTCCCTCTCTTGGTCCTGGGAAAACCGGTAATGAAATCCATACCAATTTTATCCCATTTCCATTCAGGAATAGCTAAGGGTTGAAGGGTGCCAGCAGGCCGTTGATGCTCTGCTTTTACACGACGACAGACGTCGCAATTAGCAATATACTGAGCAATTTCTCTCTTCATCCTAGTCCACCAGAACCTCTGGCGTAGGTCCTGATACATCTTAGTACTACCGGGATGAATGGTGAGAGGAGATTCATGAGCTTCCTTAAGGATCAATCGCCTCAGGTTGCGCACTTTGGGAACCACTAGTCGATCCCCGAAGTATACGACCCCTTGATCATTAATGGAGAAACAATTCGCAACTCCTTTCTGGATGTTTCTCTTGATGCGGGAAATTCCCGGATCTACCTTCTGTGCTTTGATAATCTGAT
>NW_025279450.1:0-1233 GCF_018294505.1 Triticum aestivum
GGCGCGCGGTGGAGAAGCTAGGGTTCGTCTGCGATTCCGTTTTTCGGGGGAGATGGAGTTTTATAGGTAGAGGGAGCTAGGAGACTCCAAATGAGGTGCGGTTTTCGCCCACACGATCGTGATCGAACGACCTAGAGCATGGAAGAGAGTTTGGTGGGTTTTGGGCTGGTTTTAGAGGGGGGTTTTGCTGGACACTCAAATGGACTTTGCGGATGCCCGGTTAACCGATGGAGTACCAAACGACCTCCGAATGGAACGAAACTTGACCGGTAGTCTCCGGGTGGTATATTAAGGCCACTTGACAAGCCTCGGTCCATTCCGAGAAAGTTTGACACACGCACACGAAAGAAAACAAGAGGGGTGCACCGGAGGAGATAGGAGCGCCGGATTGGAAAACGGACAACGGGGAAAATGCTCGGATGCATGAGACGAACACGTATGCGAATGCAATGCACATGATGACATGATATGAAAATGCATGACATGACAAAATACAAAACGAAAGACAAAACCCGACAACGGAGGGAAAAACATAACACATAGCCAGAAATGGCAAGAGTCGGAGTTACAAACATGGCAAGTTACATGCGGGGTGTTACAACACTCCACCACTACGAGAGGATCTCGTCCCGAGATCTAGGACTGAAAGAACTCTGGATATTCGGAACGGAGATGGTCCTCGCGTTCCCAGGTGGCTTCCCGGTCGGAATGGTGCGACCACTTCACTTTCAAGAATTTGATAGACTTGTTGCGAGTCTTGCGCTCAGTTTCTTCAAGAATAGCAACGGGGTGCTCATGATAAGACAAATCTTCTTGAAGGTCAATCTCTTCGAAGTCGATAGTGCGCTCAGGCGTCTTGAAGCACTTGCGGAGCTGTGACACGTGGAACACATCGTGCACGTTCGCGAAGTTGGAAGGAAGCTCAAGTTGATAGGCGAGGTCGCCTCTTTTGCCAATGATCTTGAAAGGACCCACGTATCTAGGGGCAAGCTTCCCTTTGATACCGAAGCGACGAGTGCCTTTCATTGGAGAGACGCGGAGGTAGACATGGTCTCCGATCTCGAAAGCCAAATCACGATGCTTACTATCATAGTAACTCTTCTGGCGCGATTGCGCGGCTTTGAGATTATCACGGATGACTTTACACATTTCTTCAGCTTCAGTGATTAAGTCATTGCCAAGAAGTTGGCATTCACCAGTCTCTGACCAATTGAGAGGAGTACGGCACTTTCT
>NW_025279451.1:0-1233 GCF_018294505.1 Triticum aestivum
ACTAAACTGCTTTTTAGTACTACTTGTCACCCCCAAACTGATGGACAAACTGAAGTAGTCAATAGAACGTTGTCTACTATGCTTAGGGCTGTTTTGAAGAATAATAAGAAAATGTGGGAGGAATGCTTGCCTCATATTGAATTTGCTTATAATCGTTCATTGCATTCTACTACTAAGATGTGCCCTTTTGAAGTTGTGTATGGTTTCCTACCTCGTGCACCTATTGATTTGTTGCCTCTTCCATCTTCGGAGAAGGTTAATTTTGATGCTAAACAACGTGCTGAATTGATTTTAAAAATGCATGAGTTAACTAAGGAAAACATTGAGCGCATGAATGCTAAATATAAACTTGCTGGAGATAAGGGTAGAAAACATGTTGTGTTTGCACCCGGAGATCTTGTTTGGTTACATTTGCGTAAGGATAGATTTCCTGATTTGCGCAAATCAAAGTTAATGCCACGTGCTGATGGTCCCTTTAAGGTGTTAGAGAAAATAAATGATAATGCATATAAATTTGAGCTGCCTGCAGATTTTGGGGTTAGTCCCACTTTTAACATTGCAGATTTGAAGCCTTATTTGGGTGAGGAAGATGAACTTTCGTCGAGGACGACTTCATTTCAAGAAGGGGAGGATGATGAGGACATCAATACAATTGTTACACCCACAGCCCCTGCTGCTATACATACTGGACCAATTACTAGAGCTCGTGCACGCCAACTAAATTACCAGGTACTTTCGTTTCTTGGTAATGATTCTAATGTTCATGAGAATATGATGCTGCCTAAATTGGATACATTTGTTTTGCTGACAAATGAAGGGCCTAGCTTGGAGAAGGATGAACTTTGGAGCAAGAACAAGCATGGAGATGATGGCATGCGCAAGGGAAACAAGAACGGAGTTACAAGTGATGATTTCAGGACTTTGAAGCCACCATAATGGGTGCATGAAGCCTTGGACGAAATATACAAGATGCCACTTCATAAATTTCGTCCCGAGGCTATTTTAGGTGCTGCGTCACCTTATTATTGGGCCAGGCCCATGTAATTTCGAAATACATAAGTATAGGCTATTTTTAGAGTCCGTATGTGTGGGGAAACAAGAGATAGGGTTGATTTCGGACCCCTCCACCAAGGGCCACGAAATTCCCCCCCTCTTCCTCCATATATACAGCCCTTAGGGCATCGTTTAGACTTTGGGTTTTGTTTAGATTAAAAGTTCGCCATAGCTGCAACT
>NW_025279452.1:0-1233 GCF_018294505.1 Triticum aestivum
GTTTCTGATGAAAGAGTAAACATGATGCAACACTCTAATGCATGACTAGCTAGGGTGTGACAACTCACCCCCACTCAAAAGAATCTCGTCCCGAGATTTGGGTTCCTCCGAGAAGAAGGCGGGATATTCAAGTCGAAGACGATCCTCCCTTTCCCAAGTTGCTTCATCCTCAGAATGGTGCGACCATTGAACCTTGAGAAACTTGATATTATGACGTCGCGTGGTACGTTCGGCTTGATCGAGGATACGGATGGGGTACTCTCGATATGTAAGATTATCTTGGAGATCAAGCGTTTCGTGGTCCACTTCACGGATAGGATCCGAGAAGCAACGCCTGAGTTGAGAAACGTGGAAGACATCGTGAACTCTGGAGAGGTGCGGAGGTAGTTCCAACTGGTAGGCAACTTCTCCTCGTTTGGCAAGAATGCGAAAAGGTCCAATGTAACGAGGAGCCAATTTGCCTTTGATGCCGAAACGTTGGGTTCGCTTCAGAGGGGTGACCCGAAGATAAGCCTTCTCGTCAACCTCGAAAGTCATAGCCTTATGTTTTCGGTCATATTGACTCTTTTGACGAGATTGGGCTGTTTTCAATTTTTCACGAACGATACGAACTTGTTCTTCTGCTTCCTGAATCATATCCGGGCCAAAGAATTGTCTTTCCCCGGTCTCTGACCAGTTAAGGGGTGTTCGACATCGTCGTCCATAGAGAACTTCAAAAGGGGCTTTACCCAAGCTAGATTGATAGCTGTTGTTGTAAGCGAATTCGGCAAATGGAAGACACTTCTCCCAGTCCATTTCGAACGAGATAACAGAGGCTCGAAGCATGTCTTCCAGAATCTGATTGACGCGTTCCACTTGACCACTTGACTGAGGGTGGAAAGCGGTGCTAAAGGAGAGACGGGTTCCCATAGCATTTTGGAAACTTTCCCAAAATCGAGAGGTGAAAAGACTTCCTCGATCCGAATTGATTTCCAAAGGAACACCATGGAGGGACACTATTCGGGAGATGTATAAGTCTGCCAGCTGACTAGCGGTTATACTCTCACGAACAGGTAAGAAATGAGCTACTTTGGAAAGACGATCGACCACGACGAAAATAGCATTATTCCCTCTTTTGGTCCTGGGAAAACCGGTAATGAAATCCATACCAATTTTATCCCATTTCCATTCAGGAATAGCTAATGGTTGAAGGGTGCCAGCAGGCCGTTGATGCTCTGCTTTTACACGACGACA
>NW_025279453.1:0-1233 GCF_018294505.1 Triticum aestivum
GCCGCTCGCAGCCCGGCCAACCTCACTGTGGCTGCGGCCCCTCCGGCCGTCGTCGTGGCCTCGGCCTCCCCCGCTGCGCCCCATTCGGGCGCTCAACTGCGCCTCTCCCCGTTCGCCCGCCCCGGTTGGGCTGGGTCCCTGACCAGTGGGGTCGGCCCCACTGTTAAAACGAAAATGAAAAAAAAGGGAAAACTAAATATTAAAATTAATAATTAAAATATTAATTAATTAATTAATTAATTAGAGAATTAATTAACTTAATTAAATCAGATTAGATTTAACCTAATCACTAATTAAAGCTAATTAACCACTGTTAATTAAATCTGATTAGGTTAATTAGATAACAGAGAATGACATGCGGGACCCACCTGTCAGGGTTGACTCAGTCAACCCTGATGGGGTCAGGGTTAAATCATGCTGACGTCATAAATCCATTTTCTGAATTAATTAAATAATTAAATAAATTCCAGAAATTAATAAAATCTTTAGAAAATCATATCTTTTAATCCGTAACTCGGATTAAAATATTTTCAACATGAAAGTTGCTCAGAACGACGAGACGATTCCGGATACGCAGTCCGTTCGTCCGCCACACACCCCTAACCTATCGAACTCGCAACTTTTCCCCTCCGGTTCATCTGTCCGAAAACACGAAACACCGGGAATACTTTCCCGGGGGTTTTCCCCCCTTCACCGGTATCACCTACTACCGCGTTAGGGCACACCGAACACCGCGTATTGCCTTGTTATATTTTGTGATGCTTTGTTTGCCCTGTATTCATTATTTCTTCCCCCTCTTCTCTCCGGTAGACTACGAGACCGACGCTGCTGCTGACCAGTTCGACTACGGAGTTGACGACCCCTCTCTCTTGCCAGAGCAACCAGGCAAGCCCCCCCCCTTGATCACCAGATATCGCCTATTCTCCTCTATACTGCTTGCATTAGAGTAGTGTAGCATGTTACTGCTTTCGTTAATCCTATTCTGATGCATAGCCTGACATTGTCGCTACATCTGTTGATACCTTACCTGCAATCCTAAATGCTTAGTATAGGATGCTAGTTTATCATCATTGGCCCTACATTCTTGTCAGTCTGCCTTGCTATACTATCGGGCCGTGATCACTTGGGAGGTGATCACGGGTATATACTATACATACATACATACTTTGCAGATGGTGACTAAAGTCGGGTCAGCTCATTGAGTACCCGCAAGTGATTCTGACGAGGGGGCTG
>NW_025279454.1:0-1233 GCF_018294505.1 Triticum aestivum
GCATTCACTTAAGTTGGCATAATCCTTCCTTTACAGAACACAATTATTCTTACAAACATGGATCATATCATATCCAATTCCAACTGCACGAAGGAAATTCTTCATTTTACTTTAGGTGTGTGGCAGCTCAGACGCATCTGGGAAAGATTTGCGGAAAGCAGCCAACATCGCATCGAATGATTTGTTGGGCATCCGCTCAGATGTCTTCACCTGAAGAAAGGTGACCATAGCTGAGAATACTGACAACTTATTTCCTGGGGTGACAGCAACGTTGCATTGTTCCAACATGCGGGCCCACCGTTTTTCTTCTGCAGGTGAAAGTTCACGGAATGCACGAGCATTTCGTAGCATTGTTTCAATGTTGGTCAAACTCACTGGCTCTGCCACCACCTCCTCCTCCTCCTCTTCCACCCGAGCATCAGGCAGATCAAGATGGTGATCTGCTGCTTCCACGTAGTCAATAACATTGATGTTCACAGCTTCACCATGATGAACCCACCTAGTATATGTGACCGACATCCCATACAAGTGTAGATGATTTTGCACAGTTGACTGGGGTCTTGTAACTGAATTCATACAACTGCTACACGGGCAGAGCACATCTGATTTCGGACCACCGTACTCAGCTCTGATAAAGTTCATGAAGTTTTCAACCCCCTCGACATATGCAGCGGAGAATCTTCGAGCAGAAGTTATCCAAGTCATGTCCATCTGTTAGACATACAAATTAGTTCTTCTACTAGATATTACAGGAAAAACATATATGCTTTTTTATGAAGTCCAGAAAAAAAATACCTAGGTCGATGTCTAAAGCTATGGCAAGATATTTGGACGAACAGATCTAAGTAACGAAATATATGTAAAGCTAATTCAGCAAACAGATTTGAGTGCCAAATTATGGCAGGCTTTTTCAGCAGTCAATGAGGCCGAGCACACAGCCATCGAACTATCGAAGGCCATCGCAGCAACAAAGATCGAGTATAAAACGGTGTAGAGCTATTTCACCTAACAGATTGGCTACTAGACCATGGCAATCTACGTCACAATAAATATATGGCAGGATATTTTAGCAACTAATCGGCCTTGGCATGCCATCTCAGCTAAGCAGATTGAGTGCAGAACAGGGCAAGGAAGCTTCTTAAGCAGAGCATATTGACAGTAAACTACTTCGGCAAACAGTGAGATTAACAACGTCTATCAGCTAACATTCAGCGCTACACCGACATGAACGGG
>NW_025279455.1:0-1233 GCF_018294505.1 Triticum aestivum
AACAAAAGAAAATGATGGAAATGTCAAAAAAATAAAATAAAATAAGTTTTCCATGTGATATGCGGTCTAGTTGTTGGGAAAATTAACAAATATGAATTTTGACTTTATTTGCAAAATCTCTCTGGAAATTCTTAAAATGGGCATAAATTTTGCATACGAACTCGGATAAAAAGTTTTTTATATGAAAAATCATCTACTCGAAAAGTTACATCCGAATTGGCAAGTTCAAGGGATTGACTACAATGAGACCTTCTCACCCGTAGCGATGCTTAAGTCTGTCCGGATCATGTTAGTAATTGCCGCATTTTATGATTATGAAATTTGGCAAATGGATGTCAAAACTGCATTCCTGAATGGATTTCTGGAAGAAGAGTTGTATTTGATGCAACCGGAAGGTTTTGTCGATCCAAAGGGAGCTAACAAAGTGTGCAAGCTCCAGCGATCCATTTATGGACTGGTGCAAGCCTCTCGGAGTTGGAATAAACGCTTTGATAGTGTGATCAAAGCATTTGGTTTTGTACAGACTTTTGGAGAAGCCTGTATTTACAAGAAAGTGAGTTGGAGCTCTGTAGCATTTCTGATATTATATGTGAATGACATATTGTTGATTGGAAATGATATAGAATTTTTGGATAGCATAAAGGGATACTTGAATAAGAGTTTTTCAATGAAAGACCTCGGTGAAGCTATTTATATATTGGCATCAAGATCTATAGAGATAGATCAAGATGCTTAAGACTTTCACAAAGCACATACCTTGACAAAGTTTTGAAGAAGTTCAAAATGGATCAAGCAAAGAAAGGGTTCTTGCCTGTGTTACAAGGTGTGAAGTTGAGTAAGACTCAATGCCCGACCATTGCAGAAGATAGAGAGAAAATGAAAGATGTTCCCTATGCTTCAGCCATAGGCTCTATCATGTATGCAATGTTGCGTATCAGACCTGATGTGTGCCTTGCTATAAGTCTAGCAGGGAGGTACCAAAGTAATCTAGGAGTGGATCACTGGACAGCGGTCAAGAACATCCTGAAATACCTGAAAAGGACTAAGGATATGTTTCTCGTTTATGGAGGTGACAAAGAGCTCATCGTAAATGGTTATGTT
The DNA here is from genome assembly GCF_018294505.1 of Triticum aestivum. Classification (NCBI taxonomy): domain Eukaryota; kingdom Viridiplantae; phylum Streptophyta; class Magnoliopsida; order Poales; family Poaceae; genus Triticum; species Triticum aestivum. Next base: position 1,102 of record NW_025279455.1, read on the forward strand.
GATGCAAGCTTTGACACTGATCCGGACGATTCTAAATCGCAAACTGGATACGTGTTTACATTGAACGGTGGAGCTGTCAGTTGGTGCAGTTCTAAAAAAGCGTCGTGGCGGGATCTACGTGTGAAGCGGAGT
>NW_025279456.1:0-1233 GCF_018294505.1 Triticum aestivum
CCCCCCCCGCCGGTCTGGTTGACTCGGTCAGCTGGGCTGACCGGTCCAACCCCCCTCTCTGTCTATGACATGCAGGCCCCACCCGCAGAACGTTTTTGAAATAAAAAGAAAAGGAAAATGAAATTTAAATAAATGTAAATAAAAATGAATAAAACTAATTAATCAATTAATTAATTAATTAATTAAGTAAATAATTAATCTAATTAATCCTGATTAATAATTAACTAATGACTAATTAACCTAATTAACTTCTGTTAATTAAACTTAATTAGGTTAATTAGTTAACAGTGTATGACGAACGGGACCCACCTGTCAGGGTTGACTCAGTCAACCCTGTTGACTGCTGACGTCAGCATGACATCATGCTGACGTCATAAATACCTTTTTTCGAATTAATTAAATAAATAATTAAATTCCAAAATTATTAAAATCTTTTAAAAATCATATCTTTTAATCCGTAACTCGGATTAAAATATTTTCAACATGAAAGTTGCTCAGAACGACGAGACGATTCCGGATACGCAGTCCGTTCGTCCGCCACACCCCTCTAACCTATCGAACCCGCAACTTTCCCCCTCCGGCTCCTCTGCCCGAAAACACGAAACACCGGGAATACTTTCCCGGATGTTTTCCCTCCTTCACCGGTATCACCTACTACCGCGTTAGGGCACACCGAACACCGCGTATTGCCTTGTTATATTTTGTGATGCTTTGTTTGCTCTGTATTCATTATTTCTTCCCCCTCTTCTCTCCGGTAGACTACGAGGCCGACGCTGCTGCTGCCTAGTTCGACTACGGAGTTGACGACCCCTCTCTCTTGCCAGAGCAACCAGGCAAGCCCCCCCCTTGATCACCAGATATCGCCTATTCTCCTCTATACTGCTTGCATTAGAGTAGTGTAGCATGTTACTGCTTTCGTTAATCCTATTCTGATGCATAGCCTGACATTGTCGCTACCTCTGTTGATACCTTACCTGCAATCCTAAATGCTTAGTATAGGATGCTAGTTTATCATCATTGGCCCTACATTCTTGTCAGTCTGCCTTGCTATACTATCGGGCCGTGATCACTTGGGAGGTGATCACGGGTATATACTATACATACATACATACTTTACAGATGGTGACTAAAGACGGGTCAGCTCATTGAGTACCCGCAAGTGATTCTGACGAGGGGGCTGAAAGGACAGGTGGCTCCATCCCGGTAGAGGTGGGCCTGGGTTCCCGACGGCCC
>NW_025279457.1:0-1233 GCF_018294505.1 Triticum aestivum
AGGGGCTGTGGGTGTAACAATTGTATTGATGTCCTCATCATCCTCCCCTTCTTGAAATGAAGTTGTCCTCGACGGAAGTTCATCTTCCTCACCCAAATAAGGCTTCAAATCTGCAATGTTAAAAGTGGGACTAACCCCAAAATCTGCAGGCAGCTCAAGTTTATATGCATTATCATTTATTTTCTCTAACACCTTAAAGGGACCATCAGCACGTGGCATTAACTTTGATTTGCGCAAATCAGGAAATCTATCCTTACGCAAATGTAACCAAACAAGATCTCCAGGTGCAAACACAACATGTTTTCTACCCTTATCTCCAGCAAGTTTATATTTAGCATTCATGCGCTCAATGTTTTCCTTAGTTAACTCATGCATTTTTAAAATCAATTCAGCACGTTGTTTAGCATCAAAATTAACCTTCTCCGAAGATGGAAGAGGCAACAAATCAATAGGTGCATGAGGTAGGAAACCATACACAACTACAAAAGGGCACATCTTAGTAGTAGAATGCAATGAACTATTATAAGCAAATTCAATATGAGGCAAGCATTCCTCCCACATTTTCTTATTATTCTTCAAAACAGCCCTAAGCATAGTAGACAACGTTCTATTGACTACTTCAGTTTGTCCATCAGTTTGGGGGTGACAAGTAGTACTAAAAAGCAGTTTAGTCCCCAACTTAGCCCATAAACATCTCCAAAAGTGGCTAAGAAATTTAGTATCACGATCTGAAACAATAGTATTTGGCACACCATGCAAGCGAATAATTTCACGAAAGAACAAATTAGCAACATTAGCAGCATCATCGCTTTTATGACATGGTATAAAGTGTGCCATTTTCGAGAATCTATCCACGACAACAAATATGCTATCCCTCCCCTTCTTTGTTCGAGGTAAACCTAAAACAAAGTCCATAGATATATCCTCCCAAGGAACACTAGGTACAGGCAAAGGCATATATAAACCATGAGGATTGAGTCGTGACTTAGCTTTTTGACATGTAGTGCAGCGAGCAATAAAACGCTCAACATCCCGTCTCATCTTTGGCCAAAAGAAATGTGTAGCAAGTACGTCCTCCGTCTTCTTCACGCCAAAGTGTCCCATTAATCCTCCTCCATGCGCCTCCTGCAACAACAAAAGACGAACGGAGCTAGCTGGAATGCATAGCTTGTTAGCACGAAACACAAATCCATCGTTAACAACAAACTTGTTCCACATTCTTCCTTCTTTACA
>NW_025279458.1:0-1233 GCF_018294505.1 Triticum aestivum
GTACGCGAAGTTGCAGCTATGGCGAACTTTTAATCTAAACAAAACCCAAAGTCTAAACGATGCCCTAAGGGCTGTATATATGGAGGAAGAGGGGGGAATTTCGTGGCCCTTGGTGGAGGGGTCCGAAATCAACCCTATCTCTTGTTTCCCCACACATACGGACTCTAAAAATAGCCTATACTTATGTATTTCGAAATTACATGGGCCTGGCCCAATAATAAGGTGACGCAGCACCTAAAATAGCCTCGGGACGAAATTTATGAAGTGGCATCTTGTATATTTCGTCCAAGGCTTCATGCACCCATTATGGTGGCTTCAAAGTCCTGAAATCATCACTTGTAACTCCGTTCTTGTTCCCCTTGCGCATGCCATCATCTCCATGCTTGTTCTTGCTCCAATGTTCATCCTTCTCCAAGATAGGCCCTTCATTTGTAAGCAAAACAAATGTATCCAATTTAGGCAGCATCATATTCTTATGAACATTAGAATCATTACCAAGAAACGAAAGTACCTGGTAATTTAGTTGGCGTGCACGAGCTCTAGTAATTGGTCCAGTATGTATAGCAGCAGGGGCTGTGGGTGTAACAATTGTATTGATGTCCTCATCATCCTCCCCTTCTTGAAATGAAGTCGTCCTCGACGGAAGTTCATCTTCCTCACCAAAATAAGGCTTCAAATCTGCAATGTTAAAAGTGGGACTAACCCCAAAATCTGCAGGCAGCTCAAGTTTATATGCATTATCATTTATTTTCTCTAACACCTTAAAGGGACCATCAACACGTGGCATTAACTTTGATTTGCGCAAATCAGGAAATCTATCCTTACGCAAATGTAACCAAACAAGATCTCTAGGTGCAAACACAACATGTTTTCTACCCTTATCTCCAGCAAGTTTATATTTAACATTCATGCGCTCAATGTTTTCCTTAGTTAACTCATGCATTTTTAAAATCAATTCAGCACGTTGTTTAGCATCAAAATTAACCTTCTCCGAAGATGGAAGAGGCAACAAATCAATAGGTGCATGAGGTAGGAAACCATACACAACTTCAAAAGGGCACATCTTAGTAGTAGAATGCAATGAACGATTATAAGCAAATTCAATATGAGGCAAGCATTCCTCCCACATTTTCTTATTATTCTTCAAAACAGCCCTAAGCATAGTAGACAACATTCTATTGACTACTTCAGTTTGTCCATCAGTTTGGGGGTGACAAGTAGTACTAAAAAGCA
>NW_025279459.1:0-1233 GCF_018294505.1 Triticum aestivum
CAACCTTCAAGCGGAAGCCCAACGTGGGTGTCGGCCATGGCCTGCCTAAACACTCAAGTCTCTAGTCCAGGTTTATCGCCTATTCGGGTTCCATCCATGAGGAGATCCGGCCGGAGTTTCGCTCACAGCCCCAAACGATGTGAACAGGGTTCCCGAGACACCAAACGGGCGCCCGGTACACCGTGCCACGTGCCTACCGCATCACAGCCCACCCCTACGGTCAGCGCTGCCCACGGCCTCCAGCATACTACAAACACCAGAAACTACTTGCAACTCCTGGACAGAGGACAAGGGTGATCAAGAAGCCGAGAGGGTCCATTGGTTTCGGGCCCAATGCGTGGTAGTAGCTGAATCATGGATCACAAACACAGAACTCAGTTCCTGAGGATGGCTGCAATGAGACAACCCACCATGTACTCCTACATGGCCTCTCACCGCTACCTTTACCAAAACGTGTTCACACACTTAGCTCACACACAGTAGGACATGTTCACACGCCTCTGATTCATCCCCGATGAATCAAACCTGACTCAACTCTAAGCAGTAGCAGGCATGACAAACAAGCAAGAATGAGTAGGCACAACAGGGCTCAAACAACTCGTACCCATGCTAGTGGGTTTCATCTATTTACTGTGGAATGACAGGTCATGCAAAGGATAAAGGGGTTCAGCTACCGCAGCAAGTAACAGATGAATCGTTGTTGTCCTAATGCAGTAAAAGAGAGCAGGAGCGAGAGAGTGGGATTGTATCGGAATGAACAAGGGGGTTTTGCTTGCCTGGCACTTCTGAAGATAACATTGAGTCTTCATCAGTGTCAACGATCACATCATCGGTATCGCGTCTATCGAGAGGGGACAAATACCGGCAACACAGAAAAACACAAACAATGCAATGCACAATATGATGCATGATCATGACATGGCAAAATGAATGTGTTTTGGGCTAATGCAACTAGCAACAGATTAAATGAAGTTGGTTTGAATACAAGATTCAAATTCAAACTCCATATGTGATTATTTAAATGCCCTTTATATGATTTGTGCTAAACAGCATCTATAAGTTGTTCTAACATGCATGAAAATGGTACAGATGGATTCCTTGAATTTTTCTGATAATTTTTCATATATAAATTATTTAATTTGGAGTTACGGTTAATTTTCTATGATTTATTGAAGTTTTAGGCATTTTCTGGAATTTCCTGAATTATAAAAAATCCAGTAATTGAATTAATGC
>NW_025279460.1:0-1233 GCF_018294505.1 Triticum aestivum
GAGCATGTGCATGTAGTTCAAATTTTAATTATGCGCATAAAATGCATTGAAAACTCAGTTAATGAATAAAAATGTCCAAACGAACCCCAAAAAATCACAAAAAATCACACAAAACTTCTGTTGTTCTATGTTGACACGAGAATAAATTTGAAAGCAATAAGAGGCAATGGATATCGTTTCGTCCACAAAGATGGGACGTTCCCTACCGAAAACTATCATGCTTGTTGTGAGAAGCTCCGGTTTGTGAGAAGCATATACCCAAACCTGCCCCAAATGGGACAAAATTTGTACCACGGCATGTTGATGCCGCTCCATGATAGCATGCCAAGTTTCATGAATTTCAGACGAGTTTTGGATTTACTAGAATTTCGAAATGAGGCATCTCAATGTTTTGCCGGCAATCAACGGTGCCCCGGTGTTTGAAATTCATTCCCATTTCTTGCATGGGATCTAAGCATGCACCCACGGACACAAATTTTATTTCAACAAATTTATACGCACTGGAGCATGTGCATGTAGTTCAAATTTTAATTATGCACATAAAATGCATTAAAAACTCAGTTAATGCATAAAAATGTCCAAACGAACCCAGAAAAATCACATAAAATCACACGACACTCGTGTTGTTCTGTGTTGACAAGAGAAATTTTTTTGAAAGCAATAAGAGGCAATGGATATCGTTTCTTCCACAAAGGTGGGACATTCCCTACCGAAAAACATCATGCTTGTTGTGAGAAGCTCCGGTTTGTGAGAAGCATATACCCAAACTTGCCCCAAATGGGACAAAATTTGTACCATGGCATGTTGATGCCGCTCCATGATAGCATGCCAATTTTCATGAATTTCAGACGAGTTTTGGATTTACTAGAATTTAAAAACCATGCATCTCAGTGTTTTGCCAGCAATCAACGGTGCCCGGGTGTTTGAAATTCATTCTCATTTCTTGTATGGGACCTAAGCATGCACCCAAGGACACATATTTGATTTTTCAACCAATTTATATGCACTGGAGCATGTGCATGTAGTTCAAATTTGATGTATGCACATAAAATGCATTGAAAACTCAATTAGTGCATAAAAATGTCCAAACGAACCCCAAAAAATTTGTACCACAACATGTTGATGCCGCACCATGATAGCATGCCAAGTTTCATGAATTTCAGACGAGTTTTGGATTTACTAGAATTTAAAAACCAGGCATCTCAATGTTTTGCCAGCAATCAACGGTGCCCC